>NW_007737188.1:946-47370 GCF_000696425.1 Galeopterus variegatus
AGAGTTGGGCTTCTCTGGGGAGGCTCCTCTCTGGTCAGTCTGGACTCTGCTGGGCTGCTGGATCACAGGATGGTACCGCAGGTTGTGTGGCCTCTTTTCAGCTTCTACTTCCCGTGTAGATTTTCTCTCTGTTCTGTGTGCTCTGACACTGGCTGCTGGATCCCGCTGTGGTGGCCCCACAGGTTGTGTGTTTTCTGCCGAGTCTGCACACTAGGTGGGGCTGTTGGATCTTACCAGGGTGGCCCGCAAGGTGTGTTTTTTTTTCCTGCTGAGTCTCCGCCTCTGTAACTGGACACCTCCCCTCTCTGAGCTGGGGTGTGTCTACTGCAACCCCGTCTATCAGCCTTGTCCTCAAGCACCCGCTCAGCTTGGCCCCGCCCAGGAATACTTTCAGGTTTCTCCTGGACACAGTCTACCCGTCGCTCTGGGTGGCTTTGTAGCACTAAGTGGGGGTTTCTCAGCGTGAGCTCCTTGGAGGAGGAGCCTGTAGCACACAGTTCCTCTTTGAATCCCCCTGGTGTGGATTGACTCCCATGCCCACCCAAATTCAGCTCTCTGGCAGGCTCAAGTAAGCCCAGGAGCTTTCCAACCACACTTTTCCTAACCCAAAATCGGCTAGGCTTTTTTCTGAACTGGTGGCCGCAGAGGTGGTATCTGCCTCCCAGCAACAGGAGGTTTTACTGGGGGCGGAGCCCCGGGTGCGGTGGAGTAACAATTGTCCTGGCCCGCTTTTCCCTGTCTCCCGATGCTGACCAGGGGCTCCCCACATCACCAGCCCCACCATAGAACCGTGGAGGGAGTGGGATGGGAGGCCGGCCCACAGGCCCTGGAAGGCCCCACGCCGGGTCAAACAAGTGGCAGGGCTCAGTGAGGAGCCGAGCCAGGTGGGAGATTCAGACCTGGCCAAACCAGCTGGCTCTGCCCCCACCCGAGAAAATTGAGGCAGCCCTGGGGTCTGCGGCTGGTCTGGTGTGGCAGGCGGAAGCCGGACGGGGGTCTGCCTCGTAAGCAGGGCTGGGCTGTGGGTCACTCACAGAGCTGGACAGTCTGGGAAGCTCTCTCTCCGTTTCCACGTTGGCGTGGACCCCGTCTTTGGTCTCTGCCACCTGAGGCTGCTTACTCGGTCCGGCGGCATGGCTCGGGCGCTCTCAGGAATCTTCTTTTGTGTTGGCCCTAAACTTCGAGTCTGTAGTTGCTTTTTTATAGTTGTAGATTAGTTGTTCAAAGACTGATTCATTTTTTGTTGCTCTTGGAAATGCAGATAGCACTCTGGCAGCTCAGTGCATGCTTCTCAGGCTCACGCTGTCTTCTGGCGCCCCCTCTCCAGACCCGTCGCCATCTTGGAATCCTATTTCAAAACTTCTATCTTCAAAATCAGAAATTCTATCTTCTGCTTGATTTAGTCTGTTGTTGAGACTTTCAGATGTATTTTTCATTTAATTCAATGAATTCTTCAATTCTCTGATTTCTGCTTGATTTTTTAAAAATAATATCTATCTCTTTGTTGAATTTCTTATTCAGATCATGAATTGTTTGTTTTTCTGATTTCATTGAACTGTTTGTCTGTATTCTCTTGTATCTCAGTGAGTTTTCTTAAGATCATTAATTTGAATTCCTGTTCTGGCAAATTTGCTGTTTCTGATTCTTTTTTTTTTTTTTTTTTTTTTTTTTGACCAGTAAGGGGATCACAACCCTTGGCATAGTGTGATCTGCACCACTCTCAGCCAGTGAGTGCACCGGCCATCCCTATACAGGATCTGAACCTGTGGCCTCGGCACTACTAGTGCTGCACTCTTCCGAGTGAGCCACAGTGCTGGCCCTGCATTTTCTGATTCTTTGGCATCAGTTAATGGACTACTGTTTTGCTTTGGGTTGTTTTGGTGGTGTCATGTTACCTTGTTTTTTCATGTTTCTTATTTCCCTGCATTGGTATCTGTTTGTCTGTTGGAATAGTCACCATTTTGAGTTTTGTTGAGTGGCTTGCATGAGAAAAGACTTTCAGCTGCAACTGCATCCTAGGATGTTAATTGGGTAGAGTGCAATGGCTTTGTTCGGAATGAATGCAGTAGTGTAGACTTTGTGTAGTTTCTTCAGTTGTAATCCACTTTCACCATGTCTGCAAGTGACTCAGCAACCTATGCTTTGGAAGTTTATGGCAGTGGTGACACACTTTGCTGGGGAAGCATTGTAGCTTCTCATTTGGGCGCTCTGGGATGAGCAAAGAGCTTTAAGATTGGGAAGGTACCATGGTTATTGGCACCAGGGTAGGGCATGCTCCCATAAAAGCTATGGTTTCAAGATGTGCCATCCTGCATCAGCTTGGATCACAAGGGTGGCAGCTGGGAAGTGCACAGTTTGTGCTACTGTTCTAGAGTGATGCAGTGTGTATATTCTAGGCTGCTAACCACACTTTGCCCTGGGCTTGTCCTGCAAAAGGATCTTCAGGCCTCTGTGATGAGGATGTGGGTTGGTATGGTTCTTCTGCCTACCTTTTCACAGCAAGGAAAAGTTCCTCCTGAACCAATCCAGTGTTGGAGACATGTTGGCTGAGGCTATGTGCCTCTCTCTCCTCTGTATGCCACCATCCTGGGCTCTTGTACTCTACAAAGACCTCACCAGTCTCCTGCTGCACTCCTGCAGTTTCCCACAGATGTTCCCATCAATATTTAGCTATCTGTTTGTTGCTCTGGTCCTTTTCTGTGGGAGGAATGCACCCTGGGCACCTCTAGTCTGCCATCTTGCCCTCCCCCCTCTTTATTTTTCAGACCAATGGAATTCTTATTTTTGTTTCTTCATGCCTAAAGTGTTTTTCCTTCCCCTCTGGCTTCCTTTAACATTTTCTGTCTTTGTTTTTCTGTAGTTTGAATACAATATACCCAGGGTAGATTATTCTTTGGAATTGATCTTGCCTAATGTTCTTCGAGCTACCTGATGGGAGTGATGGCTTCCAGGTTCTTTACATGTTAGAGCTGAAACTGGAAGTGTTCCCATCTGATTATGTTTACTCCCAGAACCCATTCTAAATCTGGTCTGCTTACATTGGCCTTTTTCTCAAACTCCTCTTTTTATTGCCTTTCTCCTATTTCTCAGACTGAACATGGTATAGACCTTTATTCTATATGCCCTATCTTAAATCTATGTTTCTTCCCATCCTGCCTAATGCTACAAGTTTCTTATATGTTTGTTATTACTTTGATTAATATTCAAAAATAAATTTAATTTATAGCCTTTGATTTGTCTTATATTCAATAAAACATTCGTTTACTTCTTTTATTTCTACTTTGCAGTAAAGTTTTTGACAAAAAATGGATAGTCGTGGTTGAGATGCGTTCTTTTTTTTTTCCTTTTTTGTCTTTTTTCGTGACTGGTAACGGGATTGCAGCCCTCAGTGTCGCGCCCGTACCGTGACCGGCAACGGGATCACAACCCTCGGTGTCGCGCCCGCACCGCGCTCAACCAGTAAGCGGACCGGTCTGTATATGGGAGCCGAACCCTTGGTGGGAGCGCCGCACTCTACTGAGTTTGCCACCGGGCTGGCCCGAGATGCATTCTTTTTTTATGCAGTAATATTGTTGACCAAGACTTATTCAAGTAGATATACATAGCTATTGATTTTAAGCACAATTATTTTATCCTGAAATTTATCTAATTTTTCAGACTTTTCTGATTTCTTTCTTTTATGTGTTAGCTCTTTTACCCATTAAAGTTTTTTTGAAAACTTTTCTTCCTTTAGAACAGCTAGAAAATAATATATTCTATGTGTATAAATAAGGAACGGCTGAAATTATATGAGTAATAGAAGGATAAAATCAGGCCTCCAACTCCATAATAATCTTCTTCTACTATTTTCATTTATTAAAAATAAAAAGGTAGAGTTCAAGTAATCCAAAGAATTTTAAAGCATTTTTAAAAATTGCTTTGCATAGATAATAATAAGTAGATTTCACTATATGCCTTCATTGTAAAGCCAAAGGAATAGAGAATAAATGGTGGCAGTCAGGAACGGTTGATAGTGGCAATTAATATTCATAACAACCATCATATAGCTATAAAATATTACTGATTGTTATAGGAAGTATATAAAATCCAATTGACTTCCTCAGGATTAGCACAGTAATGCCATTATAGTCTGAAATCATGTTATAAAACTGTAATCATGCTGGCCTCAAAAAAATGAGATTTGCACCAGAAAAAATTAATTCATTTACTTACATTTTGCATTTGACTTAACTCAAATGCCTTGTATCTAAATTGAACATGACATAGTCATATCAGAATTGTACAAACTTAGTAGAAAATGGGAGCACCAACTAAGGTGCCATCTGCAGGTTATCATAGAAAATGCAAAGGTTAGTACTGTGGGAATATCTGGTTAACAAGAAACAAACCTTTAAGCTACTTTCTAGGATAGAGGACATGCAGAAGCAAGGTGTCAAAAGGCAAAGCAAAATACAAAATTAAAGGAGCTAGTTAATTACTGTTTTTGTGTTGACTGGGTGGAGTAAACTGCTTATTTCAATTAATGAGCCTCCATCCTCATTTGCATTTAGTTTTATAGTGTTTTATGAACTAAATTGAATGAAAAATCTTACTATACAAAAAATTCTTTCTGTACGTTTGAATTGTCCACATGGCATTTTGATGACACAAAGGCCTTCAAAGCGAGGAGTCAGAAAAGATCTGGGTTTGAGTCCAACTATCACTTATGAGTCCAAGTTGTATTATCCTGGATTATAATGGTTAAAAGTGTGGGTACTAGAGGACAGGTCCTGTCTTAGAATTTTCTCTATTTCTTCTCCCTTCCCTCATGATCTCCTAGCCTCGTTCTAGCTTCTTTCCCACCAGCATGTCCTATAACTTCTTCCCTCTCCCCCCATGCCCTTCTTCCCTCTCTCTCCTCCATCTCTTCTCTCCATTTTTTTCTTTTCTCTTCCCACTATCACTGTTCTCCTCTGTCTTTTTTCTTTTGAAAACTTGCTCTTTTCAACCGTTCTCCAAATGTTAATAAAATAGCTAAGTATGCATAGTTTCAGGTCTCCCATTAATGTCATTTTATTTTCATTATTGTGATGGGCATCTCTTACATTTTCTGTCTGCCCAACGTATTTTTTAACAACCTTGCTATATTTGAGAAATTTGCAGGTTGTGAATTCAATGCCTCCTCCCCAACCTTCTTTGTAGCTAAAGCACAGGAATGTGATTTAGATTCCAAGTGGGACTCACATACATGAGATTCAGATTTGCAAGACAGCAACTTGGATCAGGAGCATTTGCACAATGGCAAGCCAAGGTGACAGAGGTGTGGCCACCATGAGAGTGCAACCCGACTTCCAACTACGGGTAACATAATTGACCATGGACACCCAGCTGCTGCCCTCTAAAAGCCATTGCAGCATTTGCACTGAGGCCACACTTCCCACATGAATAGGCTCAATGAGTGCCTATTCTTGTCCTCTGATGACCAACTTCAGCTGGAAGACTCCCTGATGGACCTTCTAGAAGCTTCCTTAGACTGCATGCAGTCCAACACACCTTCATCCACCTCCCTTCCTTTTCCCTTCACTCTGAGTCAGACTTGATTAGAGATCTGATGGCTCTCTGTGCTATTCAGCACACTCCTATCTTCTCTCACACAGACATTTCCCTTAATAAAATCCTTGTATGTTTCATTCTACCTTGATGGCTGCTTCAAGGAGGACCCAGATTAACACAAGAACCATTCAGTTTTGAACAAAGGCAGAGGTGCAAGGTTGAGTTCCTGGCACCAAAGTACCAAAAGCTGCAGAAAAGTCAAAGTCCTACTGTCAGTGCTTGGATGAAGGTCATGATAGATGTTTCCTTATCAGGGAAGTTTTATAGTGTGGAATGGGGCATTTTCTCTGAAGTTTAGCCCCAAACCTCATTCTCTAGCTCTCTCTACACTTTCATGAGCTTCTTATTATAGAGCAGAGTTTATGCTGAATCAGCCAAAGTAACTTTTTATTCTTTATGACTAAGAACTCTTGATACAGAAATCGATTACAAAAATGTTTACAGGCAGCAGAACCTTGAAGAAGTGAAGACAGACTGGAGTGGACGATCTGAACTACTTGAGGCTAGTGACTCAAATCCAGCTAATTCTAAATGATGGATTCTGGCATCACAAGGCACATGCATGGTGGTGAAAGGGCTAATTAAATTAGATAATACAATTAACACCTAAGGCCACATGGGAAAGTGTTCACTGAAGCCAAGGCTTTGGGGGACTAAGTGGCTGCTACCAAAAAATAAAGGTTGTGAGGGATTTAAGGGCAATAGGATAAGCTGGTAGCTTTTAACTGCACTGGATAGCTTAAAGAAGGAGAATGAAAGGCCCGACCTTCTAAATTTTTATCTCACAGAAAACAAAATCATGGAATGTCTATAATCATATCTTTCTAAAAATAATTGTAGGATAATATACCAGAAAACCAAACTCAAAATTTGATTCTCTGGGTGGCTTCGTTATATCAGTTGAATTTACAGCCGTGCCTGTCTCTTATAAGAAAGCTAGGGAAAAGAAAGGGACCCCAAGAATTGGCATGGGAACTTATGGAAAGGTTTAGTGACTGAGTACTCCAAACCCATAAGTTTCCCAGAAACTCCCTCCAGGAGCAGCACTACCTGCTCCTTTGAGGAGGTCCCTTCTGCCTTGAGGTGCAATAAATAACTCCTGATTATCTCACCTCAGTTATCTGGCAAGCAGAAGGCAATTCTCCTGTCACACTCATAACATCTCCCATTGCTTCCAGATTTTCACCAGGAATCAGATTCCAGTGAACCCAAGATAGGCAAATAGAAAGTCAAACACACATCAAAGACTCATACACCAAGAGAATTGCAAGATTTTGCTTGTGTTGATGGAAGGAAGGAAGAAAGGAGGAAAGGAAGGAAGGAAGGAAAGAAAGAATATGTAGAGTAATAGATCCTAAAAGAGATAGACCAAGGAGGGGGGATATATAATTTTAGATTGGCCTAAAGTTATCAATAAGAGTGTACTTATTGGAGTTTCTGGAATAATGTTTGAGAAAATTATATTGGTACTGTTTGCTTGGTTGGTTGACTGATACCTGGACTGAGAAGTAGCTGCTGTGAATGTTCACCAAACACTCCTGTGATGATTCCTCTGGATCAGCAGATAGACAAGATGACTCACCCTAAGGTTTCCAGACAACCACTTTCCTCTGCCAATCCCGGGCTTACTCAGTGGACTCATGGAAAACATAACTATGTCAGCCAGAATCGTATTCTACTGCTTGAAACTGAGGAGTCTAACACAACACATATCTTTAATTTTAAAAATTATTCACCAGGTATATTAGTCAGGGTCCTCCAGAAAATCAGAACCATTAGGGTGTGTGTGTATGCGTGTGTGTGTGTGTGTGTGTGTTTATTTTAAGGAATTGGCTCATGAGATTATGGAGTCTGGCAAGTCCAAAATCTGCAGGGTGAGCTGGGAGGTTAGCGACCCAGAAAGAGCTAATGCTGCAGTCAGGTCTGAAAGCTGTTTGCTGCAGAATTCTCTCTTGCTCTCTTGGGCAGGTCAGCCTTTTGTTGTATTCAGGCCTTCCACTGATTGGATGAAGCTGACTCACATTATGAAAGCCAATCTGCTTTACTCACAATGTAACTGTTAATCTGATCCAAAAACCACACTCACTGCAACATCCAGAATAATGTTTAACCACAGATCTGGGCGCTATGGCCCAGCCAAGTTGACACATTAAATTAACCATCACAGCAGATAAATAAAGCTCTTTATCTTCAGACAGACTTCTATGAATCTGAGTTACACATTAATAGTAATTATTTCTATAAATTACTGCATTCAGTCTTTTTGTAAGTAATCCAGAAAATGAGTGACTAGGACTATGTAACTTGAGTCCAATTTAAAATGTTGAATTCAAATGCTACAGAATTCCCTACAACACATTTTAAAAAATGTTTTGTTCTAACAATAAATGGTTAGAATAAGAGCGCACTAGTCTATCATACTCACTGTCAATTCTTTTTTCTTGGTCAATATGCTTTATTCAGAGATCCCAACTAGGTAAACTTGGTATTCATGGCACATACAGAAATGGAAGCTTGTGAAGATAATGAGTGAACATTTAGACTCCAAAGTTCTGATCCATGGGATCATCAGGCTATTGATCTTGCTTGTTTATATTTGTCTTGTCAATAGAAATCATAAGATATGTCACATTAGTGTGTATTACTAGACAGTAAATTGCAAAATCAGACAATAGATCATACACTTCAGTGAGAGGCAAACAGATAAAAATGATTGAGATTTAGAGAACATTTTCTCCCCTAGACAAATAGAGATTTAACAATGAAAGCATATTTTTTTAATATAATTCAGTCAAAGTTACTTTTTCACAATGTTAGGGTGATAAAGGCCCTGTAGATAATATTCTCATAAAAATTTCTCTGCCAGATATGTACACTCAAGTGAGATATAAAAAGAATCAAGGAATTAAACTATTCTGCTGAAAGTAACTTTTTTATAATAGAAATCTGCAGAAAAAGATGAATTAACTTCATGCATTATGATGTAATTATTTGGCCTCCTTTGAACTGAGAATTTCAAGGATTCCAAAAGCCAGGCAAAAAGCCATTTAATTTTACTGAGGGCTTTTTAAGTGAACTCTTTAAAACAGGCTTGGATTCAATGCTCAAAGTGATTATTACTTAGTGACTCACGACAAGTTCTTGGCCACTAGCAGAAGTACTATACTAAACACACTAGTTTTTTTTTTAATTAGTTAATTTATTTTTGATTATACACATTTATGGGGTACAGAGTTGACTATCAGTATTTGTGTACAGTATGTGCGATTGAATCAATATTGTTAGCATGTTCATCATTACAAATTGTAATTCTCTTTGTGTCCCTTACCCTATTATTCCCTAACCATCCTCCCCCTCCCCCTTTCCAACCTCTAGTAACTCTATATATAGGTCTGTTCTCTCCTTCTGAAAGTTCAACATTTTATTGCTAAACACACTAGTTTTATACCAGGCTTCCCTTGTCAGAACCCATAAGCCCACCTCAATCCTGCCTTTGAGCAAGCCTGACTATTCTAGAAACTGTCTTAGAAGTGCACATATAAATTTACCTTTTATGGTATAACATTTCAGAACAATTAATTATTATTTCAAATCATGTTCAACAGTTTACTGATGTAACTGGGTGTGGTGCATGGTAAGACATTTTCTCCTGCGTCTCCTTTCACAGTTAATAAAATACCTATGCAATTTGTGACTATTGCAGTAGATGGCAGTGTTTTAAAACTTCCTCTATTTGCTAATCAGGACATGATTATCTGTAATCAGGCTATTTATACTATACATATATGAGTCTATACAAAACAGTCATGCTTTGATTCTTGCATTTATTGCTTCCTGGGTAAATGTTAAAAGGCAATGAAAGTTGAATTAACAAACTATCTGTATTCTTGAGAGTTGCTAGATGTTACTTGGGGAGTACATAGCATTCCCTGAGCCATGGTAGCAGAAAAAGTCAGGGTTAAATTGTGCTAATAATGGTCATCATCAGAAACCGATAGAGCCCAGATAACATTAAACACATTTTAAAAATAACCCAGTACTGAAATACAGGTTTATATCTTATCTATCGAACATTTAGTAATCCAGGAAAGGCAAAATTATTCTCTCCATTGAAAAATATTTCTGATGCTCAGATTTGTGGTAATCTTTATCACATGCTTTTGGCCGTGTATTGTACAGTATCAGTAATATGCTATTTATTTTCATTGACTGTTATATATATCCCTGGCTTTTGCCATCTCCACCTAGAAGCAGTTATTTAAGCTTTTTTTCCTTTGTTTTTTCCCTTTCTTTTCTTTTTTATTTCATTTTATTTTATTGTCACTGTGTCTTTTTACCATATAGCTACAATGAAATAAAATTTTATCCATTAATCCTGCAAATGAATGAAGGTTCCTATACTTGGAGGAAAATAATTTCTGAGGAGCTTGTAGTAAACCACTATAGCTCCTGATTAAGCATTTTGTGCAATCCATCTTTCTCCAAGCTGGCACTTCATTTTACTCCAGCACTGCCTGCATGCAAAATACTAGACATTTCAAAAAGTTAGTCATCGGTGGTGATTCTGGAAACTCTGCTTCATACACACTCAGTATGTGTTTTTCCTATTTAAGATCAATCCCTGTGCCATGCTCTTGGTCCCACTTCGTACTGCTTCCTTGGGAGCTTTGTTCTGTTAATAATCCATCTTATTTTCTGTCTCATCAATCTTTCTTTTTCATTGACTTTCTCCTCTCAACCTAGAAACATGCTCAATCTTGTTTATCCTAAAATAATTAATGTTAAAGCCTTTCCCTTGATCTAGAATCTCATTTTGGTTATTGCTTGTCTTAGACTGCCTGGGCTGCCATAACAAAATAACTAAGTGGTTTACAAACAACAGAAATTTATTTTCTGGTGGCTGGAAGTTTGAAATCAGGGTGCCAATATGTTCAGGTTCTGCTGAGAGCTCTCTTTCTGGCCACCTTCTTGATGTGTCCTCATGTGGTGGAGACAGCAAGCGATTCCCCTTTCTGTTTCTCTTTCTCTCTGTCTCTCTCTCTCTTTATAAGGCCACTAATCTCATCATGAGGGCCCCACCCTCATGACCTAATTTAACCCTAATCACTTCCCAAAGACCCCATCTCCAAATACCATCACACTGAAGGTTAGGGATTTAATGATGAATTGGGGGGAGGAGGCACAAATATTCAGTTCTTAATATTGCCCTCATTTCCCTTCTTCTGGAGCCTTTCAGATAACATTTTTTGGGGAAAAAAACCTTCACTTCCTGCTCCTCTTCTTCATTTCTCATTTTCTCATAACCCTCCACAATTTGGCTTCTGTCCTTACAGTGATTATGTTTGTCAAGCACAAAGGTTGATTTTCAGTTCTTATCTTACATGACCTCTCTTTAGTGTCCAATGCTGTTGACCATTTCATTCCTTCTTGGCTTCCTCCTCTGGCTTCAAAGAAATGGTGCTGTTTTCTGTTTCCTCTTACCTCTGGGGTTTTTCATTCTCAGTCGCCTTTGGATTGTCTTCCTCAGCAACCCCAGTGTCACGATTCTATCCTATCCTCAGTGATCTTCTCCTCTTAATCTATATCATCTCCTTCAAATCACTCCCATGTCTTAATTGCTGTATAGATGTCGTGACACATCTTCCTTGGACCTACCATGATGCAAAGGGAGTGCCCTGCCTTTCCAGGCTATCTGTATCACTGTCCGAGTTATTTAAATAAGTATTTTCTCAGATGGAATTGAAATCTAACCCCTTATTAATACTGCTTTTTCACTTATGGCAATATAAAACAAATTCATTGCCTCGTTTTTCTAGGAACTCTTCAAATATATATTTTTAAACCTCTGTGGTGGGCTTTCTTAGTTTTCTCTTGTCCACACTAAGCAGCATGTTACCCCCTATTGCTCTTCAGTTAGTATGGTCTCCAGGCTGCTCCAGTCACCACTGGATATTGCACTACTTGTCAATGTCTTTTCTTAAAATGTGCTGCTAAAAAAATAAAAGACAATATTCCAGATGTAGACTGCTCGGCCTAGAAGTCAAAGAGCTATTAGTCTCATGACCTTGACACTGTTTCTTTTAAGGTAGATTGACGTTCTATGAGATGTTTTGGGGCTCACATTAAGCTTTTTTCCCCATGAAAAACAATGTTTTTCCAAGTCACACCTTTCAAGGCACACTTTAAAAAAAAAATAACAAATACAGTAATTATTATTTATTTCTATTATACTTCTCCCTATAGATTTTAATCCAGTACTCTAGCTCATAGAGACATTAAATTATAATTATTCAATTTATTGTATAATTTATTTCTGTGACATAAATTATGATTCCTAATTTTGACCTCTGAAATTTGGATAATCTTGCCTTCTGAGTCTTTATCCAAGTCACTGATATTGTTGAACAGGGTGAAGTCAAGGAAGAGCTTCTAATATGTTATTGAAGATGCTGCCCCATTGGTAGTGCTATGTGCTTTACTGAAGTTTTGTTCAGGAAGTGGGATGACCCACACAATGTCATTCATAAGCACCAGCTGTGATTGTGCAAGCTCCTATGACTCACCAACAATTCTATCATGTGAACAACCCACTCGTGAGGCTGTCATGAAACTCTTCATCAAATATTTAGTAAAAATCAAAATACATCAAATGTCTATTTTGTGTCTGTGCTCCACCAAGCCATAATCTTATATAAAGAGAAATGAGTATTTTAGTATGATTGTTCTTACGAACTCATTTTTGTAGCCAATGAACAATATACTTTCCATTAAATAACCTGCTTTATCATATATCCAAAACTTTTCACTTTATCTTGATTTTATTTTGATTTTCAGAAAAACTTTAATTTGTCTTTCTCTTTCTTTTCTATTTTGTATACTTGCCTGAATAGATAGGCCAGGTCACTGGCCAGAGATAATTCCTTTGCTGGAAGTTGCTTTATTGTTCTAGGGTATTTTGCTGACACAAATCTGCAGCATGGTTTCTACAGTGATGAGAAACTTCCCATAACCTAAATAGTATGGATTCTTCCTCTTGAGTAAGTCTTAACCACTGTGTCACATACGAGTGCTCCAAATATAAAATCTATGCTTTTATCGTCCCTTCCATATCAGAGTCTCCCAAGTATGATAGTGAAGTTTGGAGTGCAATTTTCATTCAGTATTTTAATCCCAAACTCATGAACGTCAGCATATTTTGGGAAACTCCAATTATAAGTTTGTATCACACTCTGTAACAAACATTCCAAACACTGATTGGAGTATAAATGCTTAGCCTTGAGATTATTCCACATTCCAAAATATTGCCTCAACATTGATGGTTGCGGATCCTTTCCTCCCAGTTTTCACACCTTTCCAGAAACATCTCAGCCAAGAAAATACACATGTCCACATGTTGCCATCTTTCACTTTTGCCTCTTCTTGATTTCTCCTGCTCTGTTTGTCATTAGGTGCTTACTCAGTGGGGCAAAACAACTCTGGCTGCTCTCTCAGCCTTCGAACCACCTGCCACAGGGCTGCATTTCCCTTGAAACTTCTCTGACTCTCTCTTGCCCAGAACGGACAGCCTCCCCTCCTCACTTTTGCTTGTTCATCCTCTATTTTCCCAGACCTACATAATCAACACCCATAAGCAGCATTTGCAATTAGATAGAATCTCGTGTACACTGAAGTGTAAATCTTCCAGGTGTTTGCCCTTGGTTTCTAGCTGTGAAATGAAACACTTTGATTCCTGTGAAAAGAATTTCAGGCTGTAGTCAGCAGGTAGAAAAAACCTTTGCTTTTTGTGGGGGAGTTATCTTCCCCGTGCCCCTGAATCAGATTATGCCTAAGGCTGGCCCTGAAAGTAAAGCTCCCTTTTTCACTTACTGAGGATGCCTGAGATAAAGCGGAGCTTTTTATCAAACTGGTTAGTGGAGAATTCTGAAACAGCCTCTTAAGACTATTTCATGAAAGCTACAGAGCAAAGTTTTGGGAAGAAAAATAAAAACACTTCCCCTCCTTCAACTTTTTCCTGTGTAGCAATTAATTTGACCAATTATGTAATCCTTGAGTTGACAGTTATCTCAGTGTTTAGAGAGGTCCAACATAAGGAATCATAAAAGATCTCTAGGATAGTGAAAACTGCAGTTACCATTCAACCTCTAGAATAGCCAAAAGAGAACCAAACAGGCACCTCCTTCGTTTTAGGGGTCCCCGTTCCTTAAGAACTGCATTGAAAGTGTATTTTTGTTTCTCAAGCCTCATGGGTTTTAATGAGTTATTGAATAGCATTGTAAGCAGCACCTGACTGAAGTCAATTGCATATGCCTGATAGGAGTCCCACATGAGGTCAATTGTAGTTCTGATAAAAAAAAAAAAGACTAAGTCATGGCTCTTGACAAGATTGGTTGAGACAGGAAAATATTGGTTCTTCTGATAAGCAGCCATGTTGGAGATCAAGAGATGATCCTGCCAACCAAACCTCTGGGTTCTACTGTAGCACTCTATATGATGACAAGGCATTCCCCATGCAAGACCAATCTAATTCAGGAAAGAGAAATTCCAGAAGTGTGAAAGTAATCTTTTTTTTTATAAAAATGAGTCTACCCCTAAAATTGATTCAAGTCATGAAAAATGCAGTATTTCATCTGGAAAAGTCAAATTTGAACCTTCAACATTTACCATGTCGAAGGGGTGGTATATGAGTAAGGCTGACATTAGAGAAAACAGAATCACTTAGTTTTTCAGGTGTAAAATCAAAGGAAAGAAGGCTGTATAAAGTATTAGTACAGATTTTCACAGGCCTAGTGAGGACCCATGGTTAGGTTAGGAAGTCTAGCAACCTGAAGTACACTACACTTATGAGACAGGGATAAGTGGGAAATTTATGTTTGCTTGGTTGATTCATTCTTGATAATGAAATAAACTCTAGATTCTGGAATTTCTGTGGATCTCAAAATTTTTCAGCTCAGGTACTTTGAGCAAATACACACGTATGCATATCTTCTTAAATATAGCCTTCCTTAGAATGGTAGGGAGGCACTCCATACATATATATATATATTTATTTATCTTCATTCATTTATATTGGCATATTTTCAAAGAAATTGAAACTGGAAAGAGGTATGAAATCCATTATGTAAATATAAAAGTCCAGTTTTTAGTGAAATTGGTATTCTCTCAGAAAGAGATGGTCTAGGTACCACTTGCAAATGAATGAATGACTTGCTGACGTATCTAATTTCACTTACATAAAGCACATAGCCTTGCCAGGTCCCTCACTATATCTCAGTCATCCTCCTCCCCAACCAGGATTAACATCCATAAATTTAAAAAGATGGTGGCCTTTTTAAACTGTTTTTGCTGGTTGGTATTAGCTTTTCAACAGTTTTCTCTTTCTCCCTCTCTCTCTCTCTTTTCAAATGTGACTCACAGAAACTACTTAGAAATCAGTCTTCAGGAATGGGGTACTATAAGGGTAGATAGGTTTAGCTAAATAGAGAGTCACAAGTGTCTTATGCATCATTACAGAACTCTGTGCCAACAATATCAAGTGACACAGATGCAGTGGGTTGAGAGCCTTTCCCCAAAGTCATTAAAGTTTAATCCCCACTGTAACTGTTCAGGGTGGGCAATCCTATTATGGTATTTGAAAGGTGGGGCCTTGAAGAAGTGATTAGATTCTGAGGATCATGCCTCATGAGTGGATTAAAAATGGTGGCCATAGGCATGGTTCTGAGGGCTTTAAGAAGGAGAGCACATGAGGAGCTATCTCTCTCACTGCTCCAACATTTTCTACCATTTGAGACCCCTGGGTCACTGTTGCCACCACTAAAACGCTCACCAGTTGTGTTCCCTGGACTTTGGACTTCCCAGGCTCTGAAACTGTAAGCAATAAATTTTGTTTTCTTATAAATCACGCAGTTCCAGGTAATTTTGTTATAAGCAGCAGAAATGGACTAATACACCAGAAGATGGAATATGGACATCCTTTAGTCCTTAACTTCATGGGAATTTCTGGGTAAGTAGCTTTATGTTTGACATCTCCAATAAGCATCAAGATTACATACTGCTGACCTTGCTTAAGAATTTGCATTGTCCTCACACAAAAACTGTGGCTTCTTGGGAAACAGCTGCAGAAAGGACTATAAGGTGGGTGGCAGTCAGAATATTGCTGAGAGTTTTTAGTAAAGGCAGATCATGAGGCAAGGAACATGTATTTTATATGATTCGAGCTCTGCAAACAGCAGTCTTCCCTAGGGTATACCTTTGTCCTGTGAGGAAAGGGGAGCTGATCACAAAATGGTTATTTTCAGCCTCAGCTGGGCTCATGCACTCAAGAATTAGCAATAACAGAAGCAGTAGCAGCAGCAGTAAAATGAATGTGTGGGTTTGTATGTTGGTGCCTATATGTTATGTTACTTAAACTTACTGAAAAGAGACATCTCAAGGTGTGTTTGAAGTTATTCATTAAAGAAAGTGGCATTACAGGAACACTTTGACTTTCAATAAAGTGCATGGTCTCCTGATTTTAAAATAATCTAGTGTTCTCAGTAAAGACTGTATTTTCTTGGGAAAAAGCATAATTTGCATAGGGAAAGTGTTAAAATATAGAATAGCATGGCAGATGATAAGCAGAAGAATAGACTGGGTTGATCCCAACCCCAAAGACATGGAAAAGAACATTTTTACCTCTTGAAAGGATAAAAGGAAAAAAAAAATACATATTCAGCAATGTCTCAGCATTTGCCATTAATTGTAACTTAACCCAGTTGCATATTGAAGAGCAGTTACAGTCCTTCAAGATTTATGTAACACTTATAGCAGTATGATTTATTTACAAAGACCTTCTTTGATGTGCTCTTTGAAACAGCACAGTGAAGTTATATGCTTTCCACCCAGATAACATTTGATTTGAATTCCAAAGTCAGTCCTGGAAAAAAATGCATGCAGTCAAGTGCATTTGCCTTGGACATGAGCCATGTGAAGATCCCGTGTCTGTTGTTCTGACCTCTCTGGGCCCAATAAGACCTCCCAATCCTACCTTCTTTCTCAGCATGGTATCCTTAAGACAGTGGTGGTGGATACTGTAATTTCCCCTGCCTAGCACCTGGTTATTATTCTGTCAACTATGTCTCCAAATAGTAAATATGAGAATCTTTACTCTGGAGGATTATCTTTCCCTCTCTTACTGCATGCAGACTTTATGGGTATAACAATCAAGATGTCCTTTGAAGAAACTGTCTATTGATTCTTGTTATATTGAGGTCCCTAGAGCTCTGAATCCTCTTCTTACTGCATACTTGCTTATTTGAATTTCTTTTTCTCCTCCCAATAAATAAGTATTTGTTTCACTTGCTTGCAAACAAAGACCCCAAATTGCTAAGCTATGCCTCTCAGCCTGTAGAACCTTTCTGGAATACCTGTCCCCATGGCCAATCTTCTCCATTTACTCCACTCTCCTCACAATCCCTAACTGTCACTTGGTGGGTGGCCTGAGGACTGCTAAACGGAGGTTCTTCAGGAGAATATAGTAAGGATAGTAAAAAAGATAAATAAGGATTTTAGTAGCAAATGTTTAATATTTTAATGTCAGTTCCCTTTTTCATGAAGATTGGATTTCCTTACACTTCTGAAGCCCTGATATATCAAAATTGGATCCTACTTCATCAGCAATTCAAATAAAAATGCTCATCATTGACCATCAGCAATTCAAATAAGCACCTGGAGCACTGCCAGAGAACTCTGCACATCCCTGCTGCTCTCTGGAATGGTTCCTGCTTATTTCTCTCCAGCAAAGTGTACGTTGGTCAGATTTAGGTGGGAGATTCCCCATCAGGAATGCCCTGGAAACAACCTTGTTGAGGGCCAAGATGTGCCCCCTTAAAGGGTTCTCTTTTCCTATATTTCTCCTATTCTTTCTTGTCCTTCAAATTCTTCCAGCTCCCAGCCCCATATTCACTTTTCTTATCCTCTAGACTTCTGCCTTGGGGTCCAGAGAGCTGGTGTGAGGCTCTTTATCCAGAAGCATTGCTTTTCATTAGCTTCCAAGTTCACTTTTTCTTCTCCTCCTTCATCAGACTCTTAGCCATCCTGTATATTTTCTGATGGTATTAGACCATAGTATAACTTTATCATATTGAAAATTTTTAAAAATAGAAATTATTATTACAAATCCTAAAGTAATGTTCTTCAAACTGTGGATCAAAACCCATTTGTGGGTTATAAAATCAATTTAGTAGGTTGTGCCCAGAATTTTTTAAAAATAAAATTGTATAGAATAGAGTAGAACTAAATAGAAAATATTAGGACTCCTCACTCATGATAAAAGTAAACTTTTTTAAGCAAAAGTTTTGTCTCAGTGATGTATAATTCATAGTTTGGTCTCTTTGGACAAGGTTAAGACCTGATTGAGATGGCTGATTGACATGATATCTTCTCATCTTTTATATTCCACATAGCCAACTATTTGGCCTTACTGGGAGAAGCAGTAAGTCATCTAGATGATGGCACAAGACTATAGCTGAGTCCTTCCAGCTCAGTAGTACATATGCCAAAGAAGGGAATGACAGAGTGTTTTTTCAAGACAATAACCTGGCTAGCAAAGTTATTATCTTGTTGCCTAATCCCATTTTGCATGTCAGAAGCTGAATCTCACAATGTTACTATGTTCTTACTCTGCATGCCTTCTGTAAGGCTCCTAATATCTCAGACATACCCTTTCCCCACATTTGAATACCCAGGCTCAAAGCAGTGAAGGTCAAGTACTCAGGAAGGCAGAAGAGAAAATCACATTAATTTAAGAACTATTAACTAGGTTACACATATCAAAGCTTTATGCAGTACCAAGCTCCTACTGTTACCTTGCTTCTCGGAGTGAGAGTTTTGACTTGGTAACCTCTAAGTGTCTATTTAACTCAAGCTCCTATCATTCCAAGAAAACCTTTACCATTTCCTCTTTTAACTCCCTACCTGTAACCCTCTCCACCTTTCCAATGGCCCAGTGCCTTTCTGCTGTTCTATTGGAGGATTCTTTCTTTGGCAATGCCTCACCTAATGCTCTTTTTGGACTTTTTCCCTCCTAAGAAGAATTTTTCTAAGTCCCTTTCCCTCTTGAAAGTGACTTAGATCTCTTCTTAGATTTGATCTCTGCTTTCAAAGACTTCAGTAGCTCATGGAATAAACTAATCTATGCTAAATTGTCCTTAGTTTTCTTGCTTTTTTGATTCCCTTTAGCTATTCTTCACTGTCATTATCAAACCTTTACCCAACCCTCAACTAACTCCCTATTAGCAGACAACCTAGCCTCCTTCCTCACTGAAGTTCCTCCCCTCCATCTCAAAACACTGAAACAGCCAAGAACCTGTTTGCTGCTTCTGCCCTTCTTTCTCCAAAAGGCTGAGCCCTCTGCCTGGACCGAAAGCCTCCTGCCACCAGTGAGTGTACTCACTCTCTTCCTCTCCAGTCACTTCTCTCTCTCTGTTTGCAGATGTACTACTAATGACTCTACTGGGAAATTGTCTTCTACAGCTACTCTCTCTTTTCTTTACTCCCAAACTCCCTGGCATTCTACATTATTTGCGTTCTTCTTCATTGATTCCTCCTTGATTTAGAATGTAACCCACTGACATATGGGCACTGTAAACCAAAAGTTCTCAAATACCTTTTTAATTGTTGATCTTTTCAGTTCTCATTCTACTTGATCTCTTTACAGGACTTGATGCTGTTGACAATTCTTTCCTTCTTGAAACTTCCATTTTCCCTGTTATGTTAATTACCATTTATTCATTTAATGCATTTATTGAGCACCTAGTCTGTGACAGACACTGTTCTAGAAGTTAGGATATATATCAGTTAAACACAGCAAAAACAACAGCAGCAATAACCAAAATCCCTGCCCTCATAGAACTTACCTTTTAGAAGTGGGGAAAATTTTAGAGTTCTCTTGGCTTCCTGCTTTGCTTTCTCCTAAGTTTCCTCCATGCGCTCTGATAGTTCCTCAGGCTTTTTTCAGCTCCCCCCCGCCCCGTCTCTGTACCCTCTTCAAATGTTGATGCCCTCCGAGTAGTCCTCCCACAAACCTCCTCTCTTTGTGCTTTTTATGCCCTCCAAGGGCAATTTTGCCCAATGTCATGACTTCAACTTCCATCTACAAAACATTAACAGTTATGTCAATATCTCCATCCTGAGCATCAGACCAAACTTCTAACTGCTTATTGGATATTTCTACTGGTATGTCCCACAAGCTCTTCAAATTCTATTATCTAAAATAAGGTTAATAATTCTTCCTTCCAAAATATTTTTGCTCCCCTGAATTGGTTAGTAGCAGTACCACTTACATAGACTCATTAATTAAAAATCTCAAGTCACTTTTAATTTATGTCAGTCAAAAATTTCCATCAATTTCACTTACTGAGTGTCCCTTTTCCATCTCTACTTCCACTATCTAAATTTGGGGTCTCAAAACTTGTCAACTGCCCTATTGAAACAGCTTCCTAACTGGCCTCCTTGTCACTCTAATATCCATTCTTCACACTGACATCAGAGTTACTTTGAGACACAAATCTGATCATGGCATTTTCCTGCTTAAAAATAGCTAATGGCTCCTGACTTCCTATAGGACAAAGTCCAAACTCCTTACTAAACACCTAAGGCCTTTCAGAATCTATGCAAACCTGTCTCCCACCAGCATGTCCCATCCTTCTACTGGAAGCAAATGAAATTTCTGTCTCTCACTTCAATCAGCCTTTGCGTTTTTTACTCTGTCTGCCTGAGAAAGGAGAAAAGGACTAATAATCACCGAATGTCCACTGTGTGCCAAGCATTGTGTTATATATTTCCTCCTTTAATACTCCTGGAAATTGGTTGTTTTCCCATTCTGAAAATAAGAAAAATTATGCTTAGAAGAATTTTTAAACTTTGCTCAAATTTATAGAATGATTAAAGGTTAAACCCAGATTTCAAACTCCAGTCTTCTTGATTCTAAAGCCCAAGCTCCTTCTACTAAATCAGGCTGTATCCTTGCTATGGACTGAATGTTTGTGTCCCCCATCCCCATCAAATTCATATGTTGAAATCTAATTCCCAATGTGATGTGTGAGGAGGTGGGGCCTTTGAAAGGTAATTGGGTCATGAGGATGGAGCCTTCATGAATGGGATTAGCTCTAATAAGGAGAGACACAGGGTAGCTTGCCTCCTCTCTCTCTGCTCTATGACATGTGAGAATACAATGGAAAGACAGCCAATTGCAAAGTAGGAAGCAAAGTGGGTCCACACTAGACACCGGATCTGTTAGTACCTTGATCTTGAGCTTGCCACCCTCTAGAAGTGTGAGAAATAAATGTTGCTTAAGCTACCCTATCTATGATATATTTGTTACAGCAGCCATAACTAAGACAGTCCTGGAATTCATCCTGTCTTGTCCTTTAAGGCTCAGTCTAAAATGTCACCTCCTCCGAGAAACTTTTTCTGATACCCCAAGACAGAGTTAGTCATTCCAGCCTCCAAGCTCACTGTGATACTGTCACAGCGTGCACATCACTGTGGTATTCTCTTCACATTGTATTGTAGTACGTGTGTATCTGCCTTCCTCTTAGCCTGTGGGACAAAGGCCACTTGTAATTCATCAGCAAGGAGGCCAGCTGGGGAGGTGAAAACAGCAACAACCTGCCAAGAATTGAATCCTGTTTGTGATGTTTATTAACCACACAACCTTGGACAATTTACTGCACCTCACAGAATCTCTGTACATGCCAAATAGTGATGGTTTCTGGCACATGGAAGGCACTCAGTAAATGATGGAAGAAAAACTTACAAGGATATTTGATAGTTTGGTAGTCCTTTCAAAACATGAACTTGTGTTTCAAGGGATCTCCCACAGAGCTTTAATAGTGGGATTTTTGCTATTTGTGGGAGACTGAAGGGAGAGGTAGTTTGGGCAGCAGAACATCTGTTATTTTGTGATCACCCAATGTTTAGCTTAGTGGAATAGGCCTGACCTCTAGTGGAGACAGCTTGTTCTTAAGTTCTATTTAGCACCTCTTCACAACAGCCAGAACTCAGTCCTGTGCTAAGCAGGTGTTGAGACCATACCCACTGACTGACTGATTTGTTGATTGAAAACTCTTTGCCTTTTCTTTACAACAAAAAAATAATGTATGTTTCGTTGTGCATTCTTGAAAAATACTCAGTAGTGGACTTTGTTTCACAAAATATCTTAATAAAAATGTATCCCCAAAATATCTTTCAGAAAGCTAATTATTGTGTTTTAATATTTATGTGAAAATTTTCAATTGAAATAGACTCCAAAGCATTTTGCAGACAGATTTATTACCTATATAGTGTGTTCAAGTCAATTAAAGTGAAACTCAATTAAAAAGCAGCCACCTCCAAAGTAGGGTGCAGCAGATGTTTAACAGCTCACAGCGACACCTCACAGCAGTGCAACTCAAGCAGTAGTTGATGAACAAAAATGAAGAATTTCACTTTCTATTTAAGCTACAGGAACAACAGAGAGAAGCAGAATGTAATTATCCAAATTAGAAATTTTCTGTGACACCGAGGTCACCATCTCCGCTATTCACAGAAGGGCCAAGGGATATTTATTGATCACATGCAGCCAAGAATGCTGCTTTATGTCTCTGCTGATAGACAACCCTCTCAGGCACACAGCCTCCAAATACTCCAGCATGAGAATTCACAATGATGCTAGGAATGCTCTTCGGGACTTCAAAAAGGCAGTCCCTCACTCCTTATTCTCCTGTCCCTGGGCTCAAAAGAGGACTTGACCACAAGTAGAATACAATGCACAGGATGCAGCCGGAGTGTATCTTTTTTGTCTGGTGCAGTAGGGATTTTACTAGTGTTTAACTTGATCCTGAGTCTGGATGGAATGGAAAACATTCTGACCACTTCAGTCTGTGATTTTCATATTCATTGCTACTGAAGACGAAGGGGTGCTGAGGTGGGTCAGGGATTCGTCTACGTGTAGAGATGCAACTTGAAAATAGTGACTACATGATATCAAAGCAGCCTTACAAATAATCTTTTAAGATAAAAAGAAGAATGAACTCAACCCCGATGCTAAAAAACACCTAGGTGGAGAGCTGAATATGTCTCCCTTTCTTCCAGACGAGAGCTTGTTCTGCCTCCACGAGCTAGCTTGGTCATCAGGTATTACCAAATTTGTGCCTATTATATTGCTTTTAATATAAGTGCTAGCTAGACTAGGTTTCCAGATAGAAATGAAAAAAAAAAAAAAAAAGCTTCTTGTCTGCTGTTTATGTTGAGCTGAATGATGATTTGACTAAATTTTGCTTTAATCTGATGGAATTCTAAAATTAGAAATAAGTAAAAATATGTTAATAGATTTATCTCTGGGTCAAATTTCTTCATCAGCTTGCCATTATAATGTTATTATGTAATTCATTCATTTTAGTAATGGCCACTTGCAAACAACTTACTGATACATATAGAATTAACAATTATTCTGTCCCTGCATGCTGATGAAAGGACATCTCCACAGTCTGAAGGAGGGAGAGCCAGCAGATTCTGGTAGAGGCACTGTTTGCCTCTAAATCACTCACTACTCAGATATTGTTATAACAATTTTACCTGATAAGAAATATAACAAAGGCTGTTTGGATATTATATGACCTCACCTCTAGCCTATGAGAGGCAGGGATTAAATACTGAGATAGATATTTTCTTCTTGTGTAAGAAAAATAGGAGACTTCCTCAAGAGGATTATATTGACCTGATTTTCTCAGGATCAAGCAGATTCAAATCAACACATTTATACCATACCCACTATGTGACCAAAATTGTGCTGAATGCTAGACAGATATAAAGATGAACACAATGATCTCTAGATTCTTTGCAATATTTCAGAGATCTAAGGAGATAAGAAAGAGCAAAAACTAAGGCACAGGGGTCACACAGCACATTTGCAGCAGAGCCAGAAACCGTGGTTATTAGAACTTTTTTTTGTGGTCTGGTGCTACCCCTCAGAAGCAGAGTTTTGAATTGGGCTTTAGAGACCTCAAATTCTGTTTTCAAGAGTATAAAGAGTAATGGAACCTAGTAGGTCACCTTCAAGACAGCAAAAGAAAAATCATTCCTGGTCACACAGAGGGGATATTAAATTTGGAGTTGGAGGGAGTGGCTGTCATTTCTCTCCAGATTTGGATTTCTCTTGTCACCTGACAAGTTTTAATCCATCAATAATCTCCCTCTCCTGTATCCTCCAACTTCTCCCTGACCACTCAGTCCTTCTCAGCACAGAAGTTTGTTCAGCTCCCTATGTCCTAACCCATCACATAAACAAGCAAAATCTTACCTGAACCCTGAGCTCCCTCTACATGTCTCTCCATCTTTCTTTTTCCCTTCAGAGCCAGACTTGGAGAAAGAGGTGCCTGCTCTTGTTGCCTCTGCTTACTTCTTTAAGTCTTGCCTCAGGCACCAGCAGTTTAGCACCACATTATTGAGATTGCTTTCCTAAGATCACTAACATGCACTTTTCTGCCTTCCATCCCAGTGCAGCAGTGATTCCATTGACAGTTTCCTCCATTGTGAATCTGTCCCTTCCCACTGCCTCTATGACACCACTCCTAACCTTCTCCTCCCTCTCAGACCATTCACTCATGGTCCACTTCATGGTCCCCTCTTCCTCCTCCCACCTCTTCAACATCATTTTTTCCCCTGGATTCCATTCTTGGTCTTCTCACTTAGTCTTTCTCCCAAAGTATCAAGGGATGTAGAAATAGAATGAGCTTTGGAGACAGGCAGGTTGGTTTGACCATTGATTTCTTCCACTTGTTAGCTATGTGATCTTGAACAATTTATTTGACCTCTCCAAACCCAAGTTTTCTTGTCCTCAGTAAGATGGAGCTAATTATGCATAACTCACCAAGTCCTTTGGAGAAATACATGTGAAACCTTAAGTAAAGTGATGAGCTCAGGTCTGCCACATGGTATGTGCTCATTAATTTTTTGTTCTACTTCACCTACCACCTCTGCACTGATAATGCCCTAATTTATTTCCTTAGCATAGACCTTACCCTGTCTGAGTGAAGGTATAACATCCCATCAGGGCCAACAAGTCACCTTAGGTGCCAACCTCTTCCTCACCCCCACATGGAGTTCCATTGCCCTAAAAGCTCTTGAATCAGTTACCCTCCTACTTTCCCACTACTGCTCCAGTCTCAGTTTGGGCCACATTTATCCTTTGCCTGGACAATTGCAGTAGTCTTCTAGGGGGTCTCCTTACAATCGTTCCCACCACCCCACCACTGACTCCATTTCTCTCCATAGCTACCATCTAATGCATCTTCTCTACTGGAAAGCCTTCACTGGTTCCCTATTGCCTAGGGAACAAAGCTCACATCCTTTGCATGGCAAACAAAGCCTCTCAGCATGTTTCTCTTACTATAGCTCTCCACTTTTATCTCCAGCTCCTTTCCACAGACATCCCACCCTCTCCCCTTCCCAATGTCTTAGTAAGTTTCCTAACTCACATGTTCTTACAGTCTCTCTGCCTTTAACATGCTTATTACTTTGTTGGGTTTACTTTATTGCCTCTTGTTTTTCCTTCAAGACTCAGCTCAAGTATCATCTTTTCTGTGGAGCCTGCCTTAATATGTCTCCTCATCACTACCACACTTCCACCCTTTATACATTTTATAATTCAACATTTATTTTTTATTCAACAAATATTTATTGGACACTGAATTAGTTATCTCTTGCTCCATAACAAATCGCCTCAACGTTTAGTAGCTCGAACAACATTTACTAAACAGCAACAGCTTCTGTGGGTCTGAAGTTTGTACAAGCTTAGCCGGGTTCTCTGGCTCAGTTAGGCTCTCTCACAAGACTTCAGTTAAGGTGTTGTTCTGCGGTCATCTTAGCATTTGACTGTGGAAGAATTTGCTTTCAAGCTTGCTCATGGTGGCAGGATTGAGTTCCTGGCGGGCTGTTGGGCTGAGGCTGCTCTTAGTTCCTTGTCTCTTTACAGGTCAGGTCACAACATGGAAGCCTCCTTCATCAGAGAAAGTGAGTGAGAAGATCGAGCAAGAGAGAGAGTGAGAGTGAGAGAGAGAGAGGAAGAAGCAAGCTCTCTGGTGTCTCTTCTTATAAGGGCATTAATCCCATTCATGAGGAATCCACCCTTATGACCTAATTACCTCCCAAAGGCCCCACCTCTAATAACATCATATGGGCTGTTATGATTTCAGCGCATGAGTTTTGGGGAAACACAAACATTTAGTCCATAACAACCAGCAAGATGGAAGTTACAGTCCTTTATAATCTGATCTCAGAAGTGATACCCTTTCACTTTTGCCATAAATTTTTCATTTGAAGCAAGCCACTACTTTTAGCCCACACTCAAGAGGAGGGGATTACACAGAGCATGAATTCAGGATTGAGGATCACTGTGAATCATCTATCATGGGCACTAAGTACTGGGCTAGGTTACCCTTGCCATTAAGGAACATCCAGCTTACTAAGGGAAAGGGAGATGGCTACAAATAGTTGCAGCAATTTGAAAAGTGGTGTAATGGAATAGTATCCCTGTGTATTGATTAGGAAGGTGCTTGGTTACAAGTTACAAAAAACATAATTTTTTTATGTTCTACTACCAGGGAACAAGGTGGTAGGAAAAAGAAGCCTGTTGGAGAGGCACAGGTATTTGGGACCTGTGGTAGGCAGAATATCTCCCAATGATGTTGATATCCAAATCTCTAGAATCTATAAATATGCTACCTTACATGACAAAAGGGACACTGCAGATATGATTAAGTCAAGGATCTTAAGGTTGGAGATTATCCTGGAGTACTGATGTGGGCCCAATGCAAAAGCAAAGGTCCTTATAAGTGAAAGAGGGATGCAGGAGAAACAAAGTCAAAGAAGGAGAAGTGAAGACAAAAGCAGAAGTCGGAGTGATGTGACTGCTGGCTTTGAAGATGAGAGAGGCCCACAATCCAAGGAATGCAGGCAGCCTCGAGAAGCTGTAACAAACAAGGAAAGAAATACTTCCCTGGAACCTCCAGAAGGAATACAACCTGCCAACACCTTGATTTAAGCCCAATGAGACTCATTTCAGATTTCTGACCTTCAGTAGTATAAGACAATAAATTTGTGTTGTTTTAAGCCCCCAAGTTGTGGTGGTTTGTTACAGCAGCAATAGGAAACTAACACAGGATGGAAAGACGGAACTCCAACTCTTCTCCTTTTCTCCTCTCTACAGGCATCTGGGACTTACCTTCACCAAAGCACTATCACAGCCCTCTCACTGGAACTCAAAGTCTTTGAGGGCAAAAATGCTCTTTTTTTTCTCTTGCATCCTCCAGGCCTAACACATTTTGTGACACATAGTGGCAGACACTCAATTCAACATTTCCAAACAAATAAATGGTTGAATTGTTAAAGAAGTCTGTCACCAAGTAACAATTTTGTTAAGATTACAAAAAAGAGGTAAATTAAAATTAATTTCTAAACTCAATCAGTGAAAAGAATTAGACCCATGGCAATACAGAATACACAGGGCAGGATTTTAGAAAGCCAAAGAAGTGAAGTGTTCTAAACTAGATGTACTATGGTGTGGTGTGTGTGTGTTTGTATGTGTTTACCTCTAATGCCTTGTTCTCTTTGGTGGGGTAAGATAATGGGAATACAGAGAGCGGATCTTGAATGATGTCTTACCAGAGTGATTAACAAAATGAGGGGCATTTCCATTCTAGATCCATTAGATAAGTTTCCCAAACTAAACCCACATGTAATAATTTAAACTATTAAATATGTTAGAAATATTGCTGCTAGGTTAAAACATAGGTAGTTTTTATAAATTGATATCTTAGTATATTAATGGCTCCCAATTTGCAAGGACTATTTCTTCTCTGAAAATCAATTTTCAGGGACTATTCTCTGAAACTCAAAGATGAGGAGTTTATTCACTTCAACCACCAGGCTCCTTAGAAGCTACTGGTTCTCTTAAACTGTTATTAATAACAAGTTTAGACAAAGCTGCAACACTTCCAGCTACCAAATCTGGAATATCAAAGCCTGTTGTGCATTTAATTCATTTACTTATTCAAGTCACCTTAATTCAGTTAAATATTAGGAATAATTACATTTAGTAAAAGAAAAAAAACTCTCTATTCATGAAGAGCATGATCATAGGCTCACATTGCCTCTTACACATTTCCTTCTACACTTTTACTACTTCCAAAAAAGGAAGCATTTGGTTAACCAATTTAAATTTGGTGGTGTGGGATTGGGAGAGAGGTTTCGTAAGAAGCTTTTGTAAAAAAGCTTTATGTGACCCTATGCAGAAACCTTTATGACAAAATGAAGTTCGTTTCTGAGCACAGCCATTGAAGGGAATTGGCTTGGATATATTTTCCTACCTTCCTACTAGAGTGTATTGCATGAGATTTCTAAATAATGGGAATGAGAACAATCACTTCATTTATACCCCAAAGTGTAAAGAGCCTGGAATCTGACTTCCTGGCTGCAAATCCATTTGTCACTTACTAATTAGTTACACTCTCCATGTCTCATTTCTTCTCTGTAAAGTGGAAGCAATGATAATAATAATAGAACATGTATCACAGGGTTGGCATTGGTTTTAAATGCATCGTTAGACACAAAGTGGCTTAGAAGAGGTCCTGGTCTGCAGTAGGTCTAAATAAATGTTAGCCCTTATGATTGTAACCTGTAGCTGTTCTGAATGACCTAGTGATTACTTATGAAATTCTATGTGATTTATTTTATTAAATCACAGAATGTTTGTGCCAGAAAAAAAGA
This sequence comes from Galeopterus variegatus, assembly GCF_000696425.1. NCBI lineage: Eukaryota > Metazoa > Chordata > Mammalia > Dermoptera > Cynocephalidae > Galeopterus > Galeopterus variegatus. Next base: position 29,321 of record NW_007737188.1, read on the forward strand.
TCTTAAAAATCACCTGGCTCAATCCCTTCAAGCCTTTGGTACCATCCATTTTTTTTTTTTTTACACAATATTAGTGATTACTCTACAGTGCAAATGTGGTCAGTCACTCACCCCCCAACCCCCCAACCCCCCAACCTCAAGGTAAACACCAGACTTATTTTCCTGATTTAACAGGCTGGCTGCTCCCCTGTTCCCCTCCACCCATCACACACCAACAATTCAAGTTTTCTGTTTTGAGATCTCCTCTGCCTTGGGTTTCCTCAGGAGCTGTTTCTCCCTGAAACATTTTTCTAGTCATTTCACTATTCTAATTCCTACAGAGAGCCATAGCACTTTCTCCATTGGTCCCCATCACACTATGTTGTAGATGTTTCTTTGTCTGTATCTGGCTGCTTTCCCCAGTTCTATGAGAAGAAGGACCATCTCTGTCTTTCCTGTAGCTTTATCATCAAGAATAAGTTCAATACTTGGCATATAGTAGGTGCAAAATAAATATTTGTTTTGTGAATGAATAAATCAATCAATGACATTTCCCCCCCAGGTTACTCAGGGCAAAGATGGGCTTAGAATTAAGATCTTTACTCCACAGACATTTGATCCATTCTTTGAACAAAATGGAAAGGCTCTGTTCAGCAGCCATTGAAGCTGCTGGAAGAAACATTTTTCCAAATACCCAGCACAAACTTCCTCATTATAGAAAAAAGCACAAGGCTTATATTTTAAATGCACCCCTTAATTTTTCCTATGTCTATCCTTCACCTCAAGTTCTTATAAATATGAATATATTTTAATTTCTTAATGATTTTATACTTTCCACTTGGCAGATAATCATGTGTGTGTGTGTGTGTGTGTGTGTGTGTGTGTGTGTGTGTGTGTGTTTAATGGAGCTGAGATGAACATGGAAACTTTTGCTTGACAACTTCAATTCCTAAAACTTCCTATTAGAACAAAACATATTTAATTTGATGCTATATCAGTGATTAGGGAGTAAAAATTTTTATGATGGGAAACATATGTCTCATAGCTACTGACTGTTATAATTGTGAGAAAGAGAATAAAAATCATTTACCTGAGTTTCTAAATGTGCTGGAAGTTAAGCAAAGACTGCTTCTCCCTGCACAAGATTGAAGAGGGAGCCTCAGAGCTCAGAATTTCTGGTGCTTAGTTTGGGACAATTTCCTCCCAGCCCTCACATTGACTTGACAGAAGATGGAAGCCCAACACTCTGAATGCTCCTGGTAGTGAGCACTTCCCTCCCTATCTATAGACACAGCCTCTCCAGCCTGCTCTCATTTGACAATCCCAGGACTAATTGCATTATGTTCTTAATTCCTGCTTGCTTTAGTTACCATTAGGAGCCCAAAATGCCAGGTCTTCTTCCCTCATCCCACTACTCTAATCCCAGGCAGTTCTGCATAGCCTCCTGGGGCTTTATCTCTCCCCTTCCCTACCCACTCGTTCTCAGAAACTCATGTTCCATCATGAGAAAATCTACTCAATCTTCTCTGAACATTTCTTCCACCTTCCCACCCTCATTAAAAAGAAGCATTCCCCTCAGGACTCTCAAGTGAAGGCTGTTTTCTCTCCCACACTCCTGTACAACTGGAATTGGAAGTGGTCCTTGCTTCTCACCGCCACTTGTAGACCATTCTTCCTCTTTCCTCCCTCCCACGAAATACTGGCTTAGGACTTTGAGTCGTCAGAATCTGCCACCCACTGCCTTTCCTGGTTGGTATCACCTACTGACTCCCCCTCATTATTTAGTGACTTTGCCTTAGGCCCATGAAACAGATTCTGAGTGGAATGTTTGTGTGCAGGAGGTTTATGGAAGAGTACACTGTGGAACAGCACTTGTAAAGTAGTTAAGAAAGGAGGATTAGACTGGGAAGAAATTGATCTCTGAGCTAGCTGCAAAGAAAATTCAGCTCATCCATGGGGAGCGCTGGAATTGGGATGCTCCTTCAGAGATGTTCCTTCTTGAAAGAAGGGGGCCAGGATTGTGTACCCCATCATCAAACTCTTACATTCTGGAGTATGTATCTCTAACACCAAACATACCTGTGCTTATCATTTTTTGCTCAACCAGTCTGATCAGCATGACCACAGTGTTATATTGGAACAATGTGATGTTCTACAGAATATCCAGATGTTCTAGGTCCTTCAAAGTATGACAGAGTATAAGAGAGTTAATATAGCCCTGGATCAAGACATAAATGTGTACTATTGTCTATGCCACATTGATACAAATTAGTCCTGATCATCCTTCCTAATAGGGATGAAAAAGAATGTGTTCACCACATCAATGGCTATATGCCATATACCTTGGCTGCATTAATCTACCATAGCAAAGATACCACACTTGACACTGTAGTTCTTATTTGGTTGAGATTTTAGTAGTACACTTTTATCCACCAAGATAGATCTAATTTTTAAAGGCCATAATGCTGAATGACATGAGAATATGGCGGGCTGTATCCTTTATGTACTCAAGGGTGGTACTAATTTCTGCCATTGCCCCTGGGATGTGATAGTATTTTTTATTTATGTTCTTGGCATGGGTAGGGGAACTCCTGAAGTTTCAGCTCTACTGTTATTTTTCAATATCCTTCCCCATGAATACTCATCTCTGGTCTCTGTGTGGAGGTCTGACTGCCAAATCTCTGTGTCCAGAGAGGCGGGCAGCCTGATGCAGAAGCAGGAATCTCAGCCACAGCACCATGACAGACTACCTGCATCATCACTTCTAGAAATGGCCATGATGGGAGCTAGTGATGGGTAGGTTGCAACCTGGCTGGGTTAGCAGATATATGGATTTAGACAGAGTACGTATACAAAGATTCCATTTTCAGAGGACTTAAAGGCAACATAGAGAAGTCTAGAATTGATCCAACTCACAGTGGGGAAACCTTTGAAAATTCTTGAGCAGAACAATGACTTGGTAAAAGCAGGGCTTAATGGCATCAATATCTTGGCTGCACAATGGACAGAACAAGGCAAAGATCTGGGCCAAGAATGATGGAAAATGTTGTAGTAATACAGGCACGAAGTGACAGGGTCATGGACTAAGGTGGCAGCTGTGAAAATTGGAATAATGAAGTAGAAACAAGATACATTTTTTAAAAAAGATTCAAAAATCTTGACACTGATTAGAATCAGGAGCTGGAAGAGAGATAGCAATCAAAGGTGATTCTATCTTTTCATGCTCGAGTGATGGAGAAGTGAACTTTCAGGTAATTCAGACACGGAGGAAGGTGTGGAGAAGAAAAAGGAAACATTTAAAACAGAGGATGGTGAATTTGGTTTGGACATGCTGAGTGTGAGCTGATGGCAGAATAGCCTGTTGGAATTGTCCCTTAACATTTGTAAATGTGAAATTATAGACTCAGATGATCATTTAACAAAACTACTAAATTTAAACCTGGAAAGAAACTCTTTTGAGAGACCAATTAGAACTTACTCCAGTGCTTCGGTGGAGGATGACAGTGGTGGTTTTCAAGAAATCGTAGCATATTGTGAAGTATATGCCTGCATAATACTTGGAGATGTAAGTTCATATTTCCCTGCGGCATTTTCCTGTCCATTTCCTTATATTAATGGAGTAGTAGATTCTGTGCCTCATTGCCTAAGGGAGAGTAAAGGGCAAGCAAAAGATCCAAATGTAGTCTTTAGGAGCATAGTCCCATTGGAGGAGGTTTAAGGAAGAAACCGTGGACTGGAAGAAACAGAAAAGAAAGACAAGCTCCCTCAGAAAAAATGGAAACCCTCTTAGGCTGAGGGAGAGCTGAGGGGTCTATGGGTTTCGGGACAGTAGAACTTGTGCTTTATTTCCTGATAGCACATGGGGACTGACAAACCCCAGAACGAAATAGCTGCATGGATTGTCCAAAACAGTGGTGCTCAATCATGGCTGCACATCAGATCGCCTGGAGAGTTTTTGGTTTTGGTACCCAAGTCTACCTCCAACAATTCTGATTTAAATGGTCTGGTTTGGGCCCAGGAATATATATTTTTCAAAAGCTCTCTTGGTGATTCTTTTGAGCTGTCAGATTCACTGGTCTAGGGCAAAGTTTCTCAACTCCAGCACCATTAACATTTTGGATGAATAATTCTTTGTTGGAGAGGGGGCTGTTCTTGCATTCTAGGATGTTTAGCAGCATCAGTGGTCTCTATTCAGTAGATTTCCATAGCACCCGCCAACCCCCAGTTATGACAATCAAAAATGTCTCCAGAGATTTCCAAATGTCCCTGAGGGATAAAATTGCCCCAGTTAAGAACCACTGGTCTAGGGAAACCATAGGCTTTGAGGTACCTGGCCTTACCCTTAAATGATACAGAAGCAGCAGAGAGCTTTTAAACCTGGTGGAGACAGTGGACAACTCAGAGGAAATACCTGATGGCCATGACCTATATGAATCAATAACTGATGCTCAGTGTATCTTCCTCCCCACTCTCAAACCTGGTGTCATGCACTGTGACAGCTTCTTGGCACCACTGGGAGGACAATCCCAAAGTAACCATAGTGGAATTTCTGGCCAGCCTGGTGGTATGGAGGCTTAGAATTTAAAATGAATTAGAGAGAAATTGAGAGAGAAAGAAAGAGAGAGAGAGAGTGTGTGTGTGTGTGAGAGAGAGAAAGGAATGATATTTCTTGCACACTTAAGTCTGTGGCCTGATTTTCATGCCACATGAAACTTATACAAGTGAACTTATACAAGTTCATACCCTATTGTTCTATTGGTTATCAGAAATATGTCACACAAAGCTTTCCTATGCATGCATGTTGTAGTAGACTGGAAGACCAAAGCAGATTGGCTAAAATGGAAACAAATCTGCTATAGCAACTGGTTATAAAGCCTATAAGCAGGGAAACATCTGAGTTTATCCAGCAGATATCTAAAATGGCATTGCAAAATAAGTGCTGGAAAACAAAGACCTTTGGGGGTTTCTGCAGTAGCTAGAGCAGCCTCTCATGTTTTGCTGGGGCCCTCCAAACTCTCTTGTGACCTGGTCTCATGACCTCAGTGTTCTTAGGTGGATGTCTTGGAGCTCAGGTAGACAACTGAATGAGGAATTCTCTTCCCTAAGGCGGGAGAATAACTATGCCACAGGAAGCTCATAGCTCCAGACTAAAATGCTCACCCCAAATGTCGTCCACTTACCTCTTGCACTTGTAAGTGGATTTGCTAACCCAATTGCACTGAGAACCAAAACATTCTTAATACCATCCAGTCAAATCCCATCATTTAATAAATAAAAAACCTGGACTCTAGATGATTAAATGACACTGCCCAAGGTACACACACCTAGGAAATAACAGCAGTAGGACTAGAGCTAGGTCTGATGACAAGACTGGTAATTTTTTCACTAACCAAAATACTCAGTTCTAAATACAGATTTTCAAAAGATTTGTCTGTTGACTACTAGAGATTAACAGAAAGGAAAAGGCATAATGCAAACGTATAGGTATTCTTAGCTGCAAGGGTATTTCAGGCAGTGGCCCAGACTCTAATAAGTCCTGAACAACAGGGACAAGGAGATGACCCATATATTTTAGCATGATGGCAACTCCTAGAAGATTTGCCTGGGGCAGGCTTACCTTGTGATAGGTTGTGAATAGGGAAAATTTGCCTTTGCTCTCAGCATAGTCAAAGTCCATGCACAAAAGAGTTGACTCCTAGATGTGTATCTATTCCCCACAAAAAGTTCTTTCCATTCAGGGGTCCCTCTTTAGCTCTATGTCACCTACTTTCCCTTAAGGCTCATAGGAAGGGACTCCAGAGGGGGCTTGAGGCTAAAGGTCAGATTCCTTACTTTCAGAGTAAAACACCCTCGAAAGAAGTAGAGTTGGGGTACAAGGAAACATCTTAGGGAAGAAGTGGCCTCAATAATGCAGGAAATTCATCTGATCGAGGCAGTCTACGTCCTCCTTCAAAGTACAGAGTGGTTTCTGGGATGGTCTACCATATCAATGGCACAAGGCGATGACTCTTTAAGCTCTGTCACCTGAATCCCTTCAAGAACCTACTTCTTTTGAAGTGAAATCTCTGAGGTCCAGAGATTGGGTGGCCTCATGGTTTCCAAAGCCCAACGAACTGTGATGCACCAGAGATTAAAGGTGAAGAAGAGCTGGGAACAGTGGTGGGTGGTGGTGCTGGGGCCAGAGCAGAAGGGGAGCTAGAAGTGGGGTCAGCAGTGACACCAGAAACTAAAGTCATGTTGGAGTCAGAAATGAAGAGGTGCTGGAGTGGGTCACAGGACAGCAGCAATACCTGCCCAGCAGAAGTTAGAGCTGGTGTGGTGTGGGAGGTGAGAGCCATTCTCTGGTCTGTCTTCCTTACTAGGGCCACAGCCTTACATACTTCACCTTTGTCCCAGTGGTCCACCCAGCTCAGTTCTGGAACATACCAGGAGCACAATGAAATCAAATGAATTAACTAGATATTCAAAGAGTTTTCCCTTCCAAGCACATTTGTACTTTATACAGAACTTTTTATAGAATTAAACACTTACTCAGACGTACTTCCCTCAGACTTGAAGACAAATAAAAACACAGACTTGAAAGCAAGTAAAAAACAAATAAAAAATATTAAAAATTTACCTTTAAACATTGAAGAGTTGACAAAATAGTGGAGGATTGCCAGGCCAAATTCTGAGAAAATGCCTGATCCCAGAGAGGTAAGGAACAGAACGTCAATTCTTCCCTGAGGGCACTTGTCAATATTGAGAAAGATAACAGGAAACTAGAGCTTTGACTTAGCAGCCTCCGGGGTAGGGGGACAGAAATCAGTCCTTTACTAGAAAATTCCACAGAACATTCAATGATGAAATCAATCTGGCACAAACTATTCCAGAGAACAGAAAGAAGGAACATTTCCCAAACCTTTTTGTGAGGTTACCTTGATGTCAAAGCTCAATATAGTATGAGAAAGAAAAAATAGAGGCTAATCTCAACATATGAAAATAGTCGCAAAACCCAGGAATGTGAGATTGGATTAACATTAAAGAGCAATCAAAATGTAATTCATTGCAACAAAAGATTGAAGTAGAAAAATCATATGATCAAGTTAAAAGATGAAGAAAGTATAGCCCCAGTGTCCATCAACAACAGAGTACAATGGGATACTATGCACCGACGATAGTGAACTAACTATAGCTAAATGCCACAACATAAATGAATCTTACAAATATAATGTTCAGCCAAAGAAGTAGGACATAAAGAAATACCTCTGGCTTGATTCCATTTATTAAAGATTTTTTTAGAACAAGCAAAATGCGGGCCGGCCCGGTGGCGCACTGCTGTAGTGCGCCGCTTGGGAAGCGCGGTGGCGCTCCCGCTGAGGGTTCGGATCCCACGTACAGACCGGCCGCTCACTGGCTGAGTGAGGGGAGGGAGCAACACCGAGGGTTGCGATCCCGTGGCCGGTCCCGGTCCGGTACGGGCGCGACACTGGGGGTTGCGATCCGTTGCCAGTCACGAAAAAAGACAAAAAGGAAAAAAAAAAAAGAACAAGCAAAATGGAATTATGGTATTTAGGAATGCATCATAGCTGGAAAATATATAAACACAAGAAAGCAAATTGTTACTGTAGATATCTGGAGTGCTGTTACCTCTAAGAAAGAGCGAAGGGGCCGGGAATTGGATGGGATATACGTGGAGGGTTTTTGAGAGTGTTGTCAATGTTTTATTTCTTGATTTGAGTAGTGGTTACTCAGGTGCTCACTTAATAATTACTGTAATTGTTAAGCTTTATTTATGGTCTATGCACATATAAATACGTATCTTATATTTCATACCAAAATTATTTTTAAAGAAAACCTTCCAAAGTCCCACAGAAATAAAGCTGAAATAGTGGCATTTCAGGCACTATGTCTGACAAGCAGTGGGGGAGAGATTTTTGGGTAAGGTGGACAGAACTTAGTCCCTTCAGCTACACCACACACGCTGTTCAGATAGGCGACCTTGCTCTCCACAGTCCACCTCACTAGACAGGAAAGCTTGGTCCTGGTCATTTACACAGCAGTCTATTGATTTTTACATATTATTTCAGAACCAACCAACATTATGATTAGTTCAAACATAACAGATCATAAATTTAAATGGAAAGCACAGTAATTATTTTCATGTCTTTTTAAAAATATGAATTACACAAACCAATGAATGTGACTCTAAAGCAACTAAGATGTTTATCCATGCCTGGCCATGGGTCGTAAGAAATAAAACACATCAAGAGAGTCAATGATAGAAAATAAAAATGCAAAACATGTTTTATTTTTGAATGACAGTTACAGCTCATCAGAGAAGAGCCTGGAGTTGCCATGGCAACAGTAATACAGGAAAGTGAGCCTCTAGCCTCCAAGTTTCCTTTTTTTCTCTTTCCTAGTCCTGGCACTAAATAGTAAAGGATGGTCCCAGACTATGTGTAAAACCCATAATGTTTATAAATTAGTCTCAGTTAACACATATAACAACCCTGAGTTTGGAAACAAATAACATGCTGATGAATGTTAACAGGGTAGAAACATCTTTGACGAATGTATAATGCATCCAGATCCCATAAAAATAAAATAATATGGCATATGGTTGGGTTTATTGATGGTGTCTCCACATCAAGCCTGATTAGCATTATGTGTAGTTTCAATTTCCGAATTTTGCTTCATCTTTATGACACTTTACTGTAATACACCTCATTTCAGCCATCATACATAGACTCTCACCCACAATCTCCAATCAGCGTATACTTGTCTATTGTACTGTAAATGGGTAGTATTGTATACTGGTTAAGATAGTGGAGTTTGGAAACAGATATACCTAAGTTCAAATTCCAACACTGCCATTCATTTAGCGGGAAATCTTGGGTGAGTTTCTAAATATTTTGAAAGTTCACATTCCTTATCTATAAAATGGAGATAACTATAATTATAGTACCTCTTATAGGGTGGTTGTGAGTGCCAAATGAAATAATGTAGATAAAAGCATGTAACACAGCACCTAGCACATATTAAACACTCCAAATATTAATTTATTATTATTATAAGTAAAATTCTGTTCATGGCCTATAGTCATAGATATTTCAAGCAATTTTTGAAAGCCACAGGAAAATTCTAGTTTTTAGAATTGTAATTCTCAGCTACTTCATTCTACTTCTGTTTCTATTTGTTATTTGATGTGTTTTCTCAGTTAATACTTAGAAGCTCTGTCCAAAGACAACTCTACCGGCCTCCCTCTATAGCTCTCACTGTTTTATCATGCTTCTGCCTGGGTCCCAACTCTATCACAATCAAGAGTGGCAAGTTCAGAGAGGCAAGGCTTGGCTTAATTTCTATTTTGGCCATAGTTTGATAAGTAAGAAAAATAAAGGGTATAAGTATGCCATGTCTTTGAGTATAAAAAAATAAGAGACTGGGCAACAGCTGGCCAAAAGCTCAAATCAATAACAGTAATATGAGATGACAATCCCACAGCAAGAATTAGTCAAAAGCATGCAGACAAGTTTCGTAAGGTCTAATGAGTAGGAGCAGAAAACCAGACACTTGGAGCCTCATTTGGTCCCTAGACTTCCACAAGTACAACAGAGAAGGATCTGGAGAACCTAAGGTGAGTTTCTTGACTCTAAAATAAAAACGTTCACCATCAGCTAACAGCTATGGGTTAAGAGCATAGATTTGAGCCAGGTTGCTTGCCTTTTCTTCTTTTTCTTTTTCTTTACTTTAAAAAAAAAATAAATTGAAGTAAGCATACACACAGAAGCACACGTCTCTTGTGTATAGCTTGATGAATTTTCCACAAAGTGACACATTCATGTGCCTACTGCCCAGATTAAGAAATAGGACATTATCGGTGTAACATAAGCCCCTTATTTCCCTTCCCAGTCATTACTGCCTTCACTGGCAACCACTTTCTTATCAATTAGTCATTATCAATTAGTTCTGCTGCTTTTTTTAAAATTTTAACTTCTCAATATACATTGTAGTTGATTTTTGTGACCCTTTACCCATTCCTCTCCCCCCCCAACTCTCTCCCCTCCCCCCACACACCGTATCTGTTCACTTGTCTTAACAAGTTTAAGGAATTGTTGTGATTGTTGTGTCTTCTTCCCCCCCACCTTTTATTTGTTTGTGTGTTTATTTATTTATTTATTTGTAGCTCTCACAAATAAGTGAGAACATGTGGTATTTCTCTTTCTGTACCTGACTTGTTTGACTTAATTCTATTTTCTCTAAGTCCATCCATGTTGTTGAGAATGGCAGTATTTCATTCTTTTTTATAGCAGAGTACAATTCTATTGTGTAGATATACCACAGTTTCCTTATCCACTCATCTGGTAATTTTTAACTTTATAAGTAGAGTCATACAATATATACTCCTGTGTTTGGTTTCTTTTCATTAACGATACGCTTGTGGGACTCGCATGTTTCGTGTAGGTGTGATTTGTTTATTTTTGGTTCTTCACAAATGGTGGTGCAATAAACATTCTTGTACCTGTCTTTTGGTATACATTTATGCAGAATTCCATGCATTTCTGTTAGGGTATATACCTAAGAATGAAAATGCTAAATCATAGAGTATGCAAATGTTTAGCTTTTTTAGATATTGGCAAACCAGTATCTCTACTTCTCCAATGTGGTTCTATCAAATTGCACTCCAACCAGCAGTATATGAAATTCCCAGATACTTCTCATTCTTACTAACACTTGGTTTATTTGTCTTTTTAATTTTAGCCTTCCTGGTGGATGTGCAGTGGTATCTCACCATTGTTTTGATTTTCATTTTCTTAATGAATAATAAGGTTGAGCACATTTTTATGTATTTATTTATTCACCATTAGGTTGTCCTCTTTTATGAAGTGCCTGTCCAAACCTTTTGCATATTTTTCTTTCATTTGTCTTTTTCTTATTGACATATGTATATACAGTCATGCACCACGTAATGATGTTTTGTCAGTGACGGACTGCATATATGACAGTGGTTGGAGCAATAGGCTATGTGTGTAGTAGGCTATACCATCTAGATTTGTATAAGCACACTCTGTGAGGTTCAAGTAACTACAGAATCACCGAAGGGCACGTCTCAAAATGTATCTGCAGCATTAAGCAATGCATACTGTATCTACGTATGTGTGCATGTATATATATATTCTAGATATGATTCCTTTGTAAGAGAAAGATATTGCAAATATCTTCTCTCAAACATTGTTTTTTCTTTTTACTTTCTTAATACTGCCTTTTGAAGAGTAGAAGTTCTTAATTTTATAGCAGTCTTACTTAACAGTATAGAGATTAAGGGAGTAGATGCTGAAGTTGGACAGATATGTATTCAAAAATCCCAGTACTGATTCTTACTAAACCTATGTAATTGGGCAAATTATTTTACCTTTCTAAGCCCAAGTTTCCTCAACTGTAAAATGGGAATAGTAATCTCATCTCCTTCATGGTGCTGCTGTGAAGATTAAACAGAACCATTTGTGTGAAGCACTTAGAACACTGCTAGGTGCTCAAACTATTGTTACATTAGACTCCACATAATTATAAATGTAATGCTCATTATTTTACTCCCATGTTGAAATACATATGTAATAAAACTACAATTTTAATAGGTTCACATCATGGGGTAAAAATAATTTGTTCATATTAACATTAATATAGAAACATGCTTTTCTAACACTGTTTGAAATTGTGTTGCAGGCCTGCATCAGGCAGTGGAGTTGAAGAGAATTTCCTCTTTGTCCAGAATCTATATGTTGACTTTGAATCTTCAGTTGTCTTAACACATTTTTATATTTTATCATGTCAGTTATGCCTTGATATAGTGAAATTCCACTGTACTACATAGACAAAGCCCTTGCAAAAGGAAACATACTACATTGTTCTCCCTTTAACCTCACTGAGAAATCATTCTTATGATCACGTTTAAATTCTCATTCATCTAGTTTTACCTGAAACATTATTAAATAATTCTCTGGAAGTAAGGTAAGAATTTTAGAGAATTTGTTAAAAACACTATGTTATCATTTAGTGTACGGTATACTTAATTTTCTAAATTACATTCTAATTCCCCAACTTACTAGAGTAAACTGAAAGTTAGGGTTGTTCTCTGGCTGGTGATCTTGTAATAAAAATGCAACAAACATGAAGACAACAACAGAAGTAGTAAGGGGAATGCATAATTTGATACAGTGAGACCTAGTCTTAAAAATTGTAGACTGACTTGTTTCCTTCAAAGTTGTTTCACATACACCACGTGTCATAAATGTCGTGCAGAGATTAGCTATCTACAATGAAACTGAAAGGAATGAGTCATAAGATGGAAACAGTTTAAGAGTCTGTGTTTCTTGAGCACGAAACAAACACCTGCTCAATGCTTCATGTGGATTATCTCTTTTTATCTTCTCAATGATCCTCAAGATGTGGTACTATTTTGTACCCATTGTACACCTAAAGAAACTGAGCCTTGGGAAGAATTAGTAACTTGACCATAGTGAGACAACTAAAAAATGATAAGCCAGGATTCAAACCCAGGAGGCCAAAGTCAAGATCTAGCCCTCTTGATCCACAATGTACTGTGCTCTACCAGTATGATGCATCATGTCAGCAGACACTTAACTTTTATAGGGAGGCTGGAGCAGTGCTTAGCAAGATGTACTCCAGGGAGAGATTACTTATATACCCCCACCACAACCATGAAAACTTTACCAGCTAATAAGCAGCCATGTTGCAGTAAATTTAGAAATTTCCTCAATTTGTACATATCCAGTCAGACACTTGCTACAAAGCATGCAAAAGCAAAATCAAGAACCTAAACCATCCCCGACACTTTGTTCAGAAGAGACGTCACTAAAAATTCCTTTGATTGGGTATTTCTATTATCTTTGTAACAGTCTTTTAAGCTGCTCCTCTACCAATCACTGAATTATCACCAGCCTGAATGAGGCAATTTAGTAGATTTAAATAATTTAAGAAAGGGAAATGAAGGGAAATGAAAGACTGAAGAAAAATATGGGAGTGGGCAGAAATAAAGCAGAGTTGGGATCTAGACAGGGTGAAAAGGCATAAATCCTTCATATTGATAAGATTTCCTTGTGAGTCTCTGATATACTGCTTTGATAGTAACTTCCCCTCTATTCAATTATTGAAATAGTTGATTGAAAAGTACATTTAGAGTATCCAAATAGTCAATCTGATTTAGGGACCTTAACAATCTAATCCAGATATTTTACAAATATGAACCTCTTTTACTATATGTTCCAGTTCTCTCTTGCTATGTATCAAGTCACCACAGAACTCTGTGACTTTAAACAACAGCAATAATTTATTTGGGGGCTGGGTTTTGCAGAGATGACTCATCGCTGCCCCACAAAGTACTAGCTGGAGTGGCTCAACTGAGGGCTGGAAGATCCATTTTCAAGATGACTCACATGCATTACTCCAAGATGGTGTTGGCTATCAGTTGGGTGTTTGGCCAGGGCAATGGAATAGAGTTCTCAGTCCCTTATATTGTGGGTTTCTCGGTAGGCTATTTGGACTTCCCATGACATGGTGGCTGAGTTCTAAAGACAGGGGTCTCAAAAGAACCAGGTATAAGTAGTTGCCTTTTATGGCCTAGCCCCAGAAGCCACACAGCATCACTGTATTCACAAGCCTACCTAGAGGCAAGAGGAGGAAACATAGTCCCCACCTCTCAATGGGAGGAGCATTAAGGCCACACATTGAGAGGAGCATGTTGAATAGGAAATATTATTGTGGCATTTTTGAAAAATGCAACTTGTCACATCACATGCATGCATGCATTCATTCATTCATTCAATGAATATTTATTGAGCATTGAACTAGGGATTAAATTTTTAATGGAGAGAATAAATATATAATTACTGGTGAATATGGAGGGAATACACATTATTTAAACAGTCACATAAATAGATATATAATTGTAATGGATAAATGTTGCGAATGAGAGATCCAGGGTGCCATGAGGGAGTATGAGCAGGTCTAAGAGGTCGGTAAAGGCTTATTTCCAGAAAAACAAATAAGAATTAAATTGACATCTGAAGGATGAGTAAAGTTAAATTTCTCAAACAGCAGTTCATGCACAAGAAACAGCATGTGAAAGAGCCTATGGCAGAAGGAAGGAATGTAGTGAGAATAAAGACACAAAGAAGGCCTGTGTGGCTGAAGTGAGTGGGGAAGAGAAAGTAGAATAAGCTGAGGCTGGAGAGGCTGGTAGAGGTTTCCAGAGCAGGGAGGAGCATACCAAGGCATTTTGCCTTTAGTCTCAGAGAAGCTAGAAGCCATTGAAGTGTTTAAGCTGGGGCAACGGCATACTCACATTTATATTTCAAAAAGTGTACTGTCTTCAGTGTGAAAGATAAATAGGAGAGGATGAAGGCAAGGAGAAAATGATGTGGCTACTATGGTAATTCAGACAAGAGGTGATTAATAACTGAAATTAGTCTGGTCATAAAGATGAAGAGAATTGAGCAGATTCAAGAAATAGACAGGAGCAATTATAGACCAATGAAATGGATAACCTAGAAGAAATGGATGAATTCCTAGAAACAGATAACCTACAAAGACTGAAGCATAAAGAAATAAACAAAAATCTGAACAAATCTATAGTTAGTAATGAGATTAAATCAGTAATCAAAATCTTCCCAACAAAGAAAAGCCCAGGACTTCACTAGAGAATTGTACATTTCCAAACTCATTCTATGAGACCAGCATTGCTCCGATATCAAAATAAGATAAAGACACAATGAAAAAAGAAAACTACAGAGCAACACTTCTGATGAATATTGATACAAAAATCCTCAACAAAATACTATCAAACCAAATTCAACAGCCCATTAAGAGTATGATACTCCATGACCAAGTGTTATTTATACCTGGAATGCAAGAATGGGTCAACATAGGAAAATCAGTCCTTGTAATACACAACATTAACAGAATAAAGAACAAACACCTGGTCATCTCAATTGATGCAGAAAAAGCATGTGACAAAATCCAACTGCTTTTCATAATAAAAACACTCAATAAACTAGGAATAGAAAGAAACTACCTCAACATGATAAAAGCCATATATGTAAAGCCCACAGTTAACATCATACCTGATGATACGAGATTGAAAGCTTTTCCTCTGGTCAGCAACAAGACTACTCTTTTTTTTTTTTTTCCTTTTTGTCTTTTTTACTGACCGGTAATGGGATCGCAACCCTCAGTGTTACGCCCGCACCGAGGACCGGCAACGGGATTGCAACCCTCGGTGTCACGCCTGCACCGCGCTCAGCCAGTGAGTGGGAACCGGTCTCCACATGGGATCTGAACCCTCGGCGGGAGCGCTGCCGCGCTCCCAAGCAGCGCACTCTCCAGTGCACCACCGGGCCAGCCCGAAGACTACTCTTGCCACTACTATTCAACATAGTCTGGAAGTTCTAGCAAGAACAATTAAATAAGAAAAAGAAACTAAAGACATTCAAAATGTAAAGGAAGAAGAAAATTTATCTCTGTACACAGAAGACATAATCTTATATATAACAAGCCCTAAAGATTCCACAAAATAACCTGTTGAAACTAATAAAAGATTTCAGCAAAGTTACAGGATACAAAATCATACAAAAAAATCTGTTGCATTTCTACACACTAACAACAAACAATCTGAAAAGGAAATTAAGAAAACAGTCCCATTTGCTATGGCATCAAAAAGGATAAAATACTTAGGAATAAACTAAATCAAGGAGATGAAAGACTTGTATGCTGAAAACTACAAAACATTGGTCAATAAATGGAAAACCATCACTTGCTTGTGAATTGAAAGACTTAATATTATTAAAATGTCTGCACTACCCAATGAAATTTATAGATTAAATACGGTCCTTATCAAAGTTGCAATGGCATTTTTTATTGCAAGAAATAGAGAAAACTATTCTAAAATTCCTATGGAATATAGGAATAGCCAAAACAATATTAGAAAAGAACAAAGTTGTAGGCTTCACACTTTCTGATTTCAAAATATACCACAGTCGTCCCTAGATTTGTGGGGGGGATTGGTTCCAGGACCTTCCTCAGATACCAAAATCCACAGATGCTCAAGTCCCATGTATAAAATGGCCTAGTATTTCCATATAACTTATGAACATCTTCCTGTATACTTTAAACTTGAAATCATCTCTACATTACTTACTATGCCTAATACAATGTAAATGCTGTGTCAATAGTTGTTACACTGTATTTAATTTGTATCATTTTTATTGTTGTATCGCTATTTTTATTGGTTTTTAAAGTATTTTTAATCTGCAGTTGGTTAAATCTGCAGATGTGGAACATGCAGATACAGAGGGCCAACTGTACAAATCAAAAGTAATAAAGTTGGTGTGGGTGCTGGCATAAAGACAGATATATAGGACAATGGAACAGAATAGTGATCCTGGGAATAAACTCTTGCATCTATGGCCAAATGATTTTCAACAAGGGTTCCTAGCCAACACAATAGGGAAAAACTATACATTTGTCTCTTTAACAAATGGTCCTGGGAAAACTGAATATCCATATGCAAAAAGATGATGAACCATTACTTTATGCCATATACAAAAAATAACTAAAAATGGAATAAACACCTAAATTTAAGACCTAAACCTATAAACCTATAAACTATAAACTATAGAAAACACACGGGAAAAAGCCTCAAGACATCAGATTTGGCAGTGATTCTTTTTTTATATATGACACCAAAAGTATAGGCAACAAAAGTAAAAAGAGACAAATGAAACTACATCAAACTTAAAATTTCTGTGCATCAAAGGAAGCAATCAACAGAGTGAAAAAGCAACCTATAAAATGGGAGAAAATATTTACAAAGCACATATTGGATAAGGGGTTAAAATTCCGAATATACAAGGAAGTTCTACAGCTTAAAAATGAAAAAACAAATAACACTTTTAAAAAATGGGCAAAAGACTTGAATAGATTCTCCAAAAAAGATATACACATGGCCAACAAGCATATGAAAAGATGCTCAACATCATTAATCATAAGAGAAATGAAAATCAAAACTACAATGAGAGGGCCGGCCTGGTGGTGCACTCAGTAGAGTGCGGTGCTTGGGAGCGTGGCGGCGCTCCCGCCGAGGGTTCAGATCCCATATACAGACCGGTCCGCTCACTGGTTGAGCGTGGTGCGGGCGCGACACTGAGGGTTGCGATCCTGTTACCGGTCATGAAAAAAGACAAAAAGGAAAAAAAAAACTACAATGAGATATCAGTTCACACCCACTGGGATAGACACTATCAAAAGAATAGAAAATAACAAGTGGTAGTGAGGATGCAGAGAAATTGAAATCCTTGTGTACTGTTGGTGGGAATGTAAAATGGTGCAGTTCTGATAACAACATTATAGAATGTCCTTAAAAAGTTTAAAATAGAACTACCATATGATTCAGCAATCTCACTTCTAGGTATACAGCCAAAAGAATTCAAAACGGAATGTCAAAAAGATATTTTACACCTATGTTCATTGCGGCATTACTTAACAACAGCCAAGAGGTAGAAGCAACCCAAATGTCCATCAATAGATGAATGGATAAAGAAAATATGGTATATATGTACAACAGAATATTATGCAGCCTTAAAAAGAAGGAAATTCTGGGCTGAGCCTGTGGCGCACTCAGGAGAGTGTGGCGCACTCAGGAGAGTGCGGCGCTGGGAGCGCAGGAGTGCTCCCGCTATGGGTTCGGGTCCTATATAGGGATGACCGGTGCGCTCACAGTGCTCACTGGCTGAGTGCGGTGCGGCTGGTCTCAAAAAGGACAAAAAAAAAAAAAAAAAGAAGGAAATTCTGTCACATGCTGCAATATGGATGAACTTCCAGGACATTATGCTAAGCAAAATAAAACAGACACAATAGAACAAATACTGTATGATTCCATTCATGTGAAGTATCTAAAGTTGCAAAACTAGTAGAAGCAGAAAGTAAAATGATGGTTGCCAAGAGCTGGGGCAGGGAGAAAGGGGGATTAGTGTTTAATAGGTATGGAGTTTCAGTTTTGCAAAATAAACTTTTAGAGA
>NW_007737188.1:47548-54683 GCF_000696425.1 Galeopterus variegatus
AAGGAAATTCTGTCACATGCTGCAATATGGATGAACTTCCAGGACATTATGCTAAGCAAAATAAAACAGACACAATAGAACAAATACTGTATGATTCCATTCATGTGAAGTATCTAAAGTTGCAAAACTAGTAGAAGCAGAAAGTAAAATGATGGTTGCCAAGAGCTGGGGCAGGGAGAAAGGGGGATTAGTGTTTAATAGGTATGGAGTTTCAGTTTTGCAAAATAAACTTTTAGAGATCTGTTGCACAACATTGTGAATATACTTAATACTACTGCACTGTACACTTAAAAATGGTTAAGATGACAAATTTAATGGTATGTGTTTTTTTACCATAATAGATAAACAGATAAGAGGTCCTGCACGTCTTTAGGTCTCTTCTGATCCGCTGCACTATGATTCCTTTAGAGTAATAGAGATTAAATCTTAATAACCTTTGAATACGTACCACTTAGACCAACATCTGAAATTTAAGAGCTAAACTAATGAGTGTTTGTTGGATGAATGGAGGGATGGCTGGATGGATGATGGACAGAACAGATGAGTGACAGAGCAGACAAACCTCTTCTCTTCAGTTCCAAGTTCCCTAGTTCTCTCCTGCCTTAGTGCCTTTGCTCGTATCACTCCCTCTTCTTGCAGCATTATCCCTGCTCCTTCTTACATCTGTCCATGCCCTTGCCAATCTGCCCCTCATCAAAGAAGCTGTTGTGGATCTCAGAGTAGTTATATGCTTTCCCTCTGTGCCCTCAGAGGGCATCTCTATTGGATATAAGAACTTACTACACTTCATTGTAATACTTGATTTGCCTCTCTCTTTTACCTGACTATGTGAACTCCGTTAGGCAGGAACTGTGTCCTGTTTGCATCTGTAACCCCACAATTAGCACAGTGTACAGTCTACACTAGGATATTAGTTAATACTCATTTATATCAATGAATGAAGGGAATGAGTTTACTAAACCTTGAAAATGTGGATAATTAATCTGTCTTTTTGATCCTTGCAGAATTTTCTGAAAAAATTTTAAGTGACAACTTAACCCTATTCCATATTGTCGATTAATCAGAATTCTACATGTGTAAGACCCCCCACATTCAGAGCTGACATCCTATGGAGAAAAAATTTAGGAGTGCAACTAGTCTTCCTTCCCAAAGAGCTGCCATTGCCTCTGCCTGGGGTGGGCCAGAAGATTACCAGTGAGCAAACTTCATTTACCTCTCTCCCTTCACAAAGTGTAGCTGCCACACACAGAAAAATCTACTCAGCATTTAAAGAAGTACTCAGAATTTTCCACCATAAAATACAGTAGGAATGAATTGGGCCAGAAACATGTTTAAAAGCAGGAGTTTTCAATAAAGGTTCAAAAAATAGAATACCCCATCCAATAGAATAATTAGTTGGAGCATTATTTCATGCTTTCATTTAGGATACGAGTGAAAAATAATTACTCATAAAACTGTGAAACATTACCAGGTGACATGTTTCGGCCAGTGCTTCTTAAACTGAGATCCACATGACATATTCTTCAGCATTTGTGAGTTCTCTAGGAGAATCTTTAATTTAGTTTTTAATCAAGTGCTAATTTAAAAATAAATGTAAGCATATTTAAAATTATTAGATATAATTACAGTCTGGCGGGGAAATGGCTGAAAACAGTACTGTCAAACAGTTTTAGGGCAGAGGAGGGCTTTGTATTTATGACTGAATTGATACAGAGTAATCTACCAAAGAGTTTAGTTTTTAATGTGTTGGTAATTATGTCCAGCTCCACTATACATCCTAATCACAAAATGATAACTCATTCCACAACTACTATTATACAACTCTTACTAATTTCAAAAACTGTCTGAAGATGAATACGAGATGAAACAGTCTCTGAACTGAGAAAGAACCTTGAGATCAAAAAAGAAAGTAGGCAACTGCCATACCGTTTAACAGAGTTTATTAATGTGTAACTTACATAAGGGAAGGATCAGGTGGGTAGCAACCCAGGTGTTCGTGCAGCTGCTCTCTGCATCATTTGGAGGGAAGTAGGGTTCATAAAGGAATTTAGGGACAAAAGGGAGTATGTCTACGATGATATAGCTAGAATCTTGTGATCAGTGAGCATTTAACTTAAAGGTACTACCTACATCAACAGGAAAGCTTTGATTATTATCGTAAATTAGCCTAGCTTTTCAGTCATTGTCTTAACTATGCTTGCCTTGCTTCAGATTAATGGATAACTTCCTAATAAAAAGCCTTTGGGGTAAGGAGAGGGGGGTCATAAAACAGGCAAGTTAAGCTGAAGGGACCTGAAGCATGGAGCTGGTATGGCCTGCATTCCTACAAAGACAAAACAAACAAAAACCTCACTTTTGCAGTGATATTTTGCAACTGAAAATCATTTTTATGGAATTAGATGTTAATTTCTTATTTAGTGACTATGGTGCTATCATTTGAAAATGATACAGTGCGTCAGAGGAATATTGTGAATTACTAACACATAATAAAGTGGTCTTTATGTGTAAATTCATTTATTCATTTTTCCAAGTACCTGCAATGTGCCATGATCTGTTCTATGCTTTGGAGACACAGCACTGAATCAGAAGAAGTTCCTGTTTCTGTGCAGCTTACTTTAGTAAAAGCCAAAGTAAAAGTAGAAGCCAAAGCACGTTATGGTCCTAATGCTTGAAGGAAACTTTTGTAGTAGTTTGGAGGGAGAATAGTAGTGAGAGAATTGAGCCATTGAGGAGCAAAGCATGTTGTAGTCTAGGCACTGCAGCCTCTAAAAACCTATGTCAGATTAACCATGGCCAAATTAATAGCAAGAGAAGATTTATGGAGTTGCTCTTGTCTTTATGCATATTAACTTATATGATTAGTCTAAGTAAATAAATAATAGGCAAGAAAAAGATTTTTGTTAGGTAGTTTCTTTAAATTTCTCAGTTATATTCTGGAAATGTTAATTTAAATTTTATTAGTTTGTTGGTTTGACTTATATTTAATTTGCAAATTTCTTTTGGGTTGATAATTTCATGAGTAGGTGTTAAGAGGTATAAGCATTAGTTTAAATTTAATTTCATAAACAGTTTTATTGATGGATAATTTACATGTCATAAAATTCAATCATTGTTAAGTGTTCAGTTCAATGATTTCTTAGTAAATGTCTAAGGTTGTGCAGTTTTAGAACATTTCCATTTCCCCATAAAGTTCTCTTATGCCCATTTGAAGTCAGTCCTTGCTCTGACCTCCAGCTCCAGGCAATCATTGATCTACTGTCTCTAGAGACTTTCTTTTTCTAGAAATTTTATATAAATAAATAGTTTGTGCCTGGTATCTTTCACTTAGCATAATGCTTTGGGATTCATTCACCTTGTAGCATGTATCAGTAGTTTTTCATTTTTGTTGCTGAATAAGTTCCTTTATGTAGATTAAACAGTTTTTTCATCCATTACCATTTGATGAATATTTTGATTATTTTCTGGATTATTTGATTAGTGTGTTTAGCCCATTCATTTTTTAAAGTTTAAAATGCATATACTTTTATTTTTACATATAATTTAAAAAATTAATCTTTCTATTTTGCCATAACTGTAGATTCACATGCAGTCATAAGAATAATACAGAGGTTCCTGTGTGTCTTTTATCTGGTTTCTCCCAACTGGTAACACTTTGCAAAGCTGTGTTGCAAATAATACTGTGGCAGACTGGAGTACTGATGTGGATACAGAACGTTTCCATCAACACAAGGACGTTTCCCACTTTGTACTTTTATAGCCATGCCCATGTTCCTCCTGTCCCCACCCCCTTCTAAATTCCTGATGGTTGTTAATCTATTTTCTATTTCCATATTTGTCATTTCATCAATGTTATATAAAATAATCCCACAGTATATAACCTTCTGGGGCTGCCTTTTTTTTCACTCAGCATAATTCTCTGGAGATTCATCCAGGTTCTTGCATGTATCAATAGATTTTTTTTTTTTAATTGCTAAGTGATATTTAGTTTTGAAGGATAATTTTCCTGGATACAGAATCTTTGGTTTATAATTTTCCTTTCAGTGCTTTAAACATGTCCTCTCAATGCCCTCTGGCCTCCATTACTTCTGATGAAAAGTTAGCCACTAATTATTTTGTTGTTTATGTATTCCTATGAATTGTTTACCTCTTGCTGCTTTCAAGCTTTTCTACTAGTCTTTGGTTTCAAGGGTTTGATGATTATGTCTAAGTATGGATCTCTTTGTGTTATCCTGCTTGAGATTTGTTGATCTTCTTGGGTCTAAGGTTAATGCTTTTCATCAAACATGGGAAGTTTTCAGCCATTATTCCTTCAGATAAACTTTATGGGACTCTCATTCCACATTCATGGATACACTTGATAGTGTTCCACAGGTCTCTGAGGCTCTGTCCATTTTTCTTCAATCTTTTTTTTTCCCCTCTCTGTTCTTTGGACTGGATATTTGCTGTGATTTATCTTCAAGTTCACTGGTGCTTTCTTTTACCACATCAAATCTTCTGTTAAACCCATCTGGTGAGTTTTTCATTTTGGTTATTGTACTTTTCAACTCTAGAATTTCCTTTTTCTTTTTTTTTGTAGTTTCTATTTCTCTACTGAGATCCCTATTTGTTGAGTTGTGGTTATCATACTTTCTTTTAAATCTTTAAACATGGTTTTCTTTAAAAAAATGTATTTTAAATAGCAGCTTTGAACTTTTTGTCCACTAAAACCAAAATCCAAGCCCACTCAGAGTCAGTTTCTACTAAATGATTTTTCTCCTGAGTAAGGATGACACTTTCCTGTTTCTTTATGTGTCATATTTTTTTGTTGTTGAAAATTGAACATTTTAGATAATAAGTGATAGCAACTCCAGATTCCAATTTTCCCTCTTGAGGCATTTTTTTTTCAGTAACATGCCTGGACTTCATCTGTAGAGTCTGCCTCCCTCATGATGTGTGACTGCTGATGTCTATGCTCAAATTTTTTTAAAAATTATTATTTTGAAATTTGTTTTTGTAGCCTGGTTTCCTAGAGGTTCCCCTGAATCTGCATAACTTATTGGGTCAGGCAATGATTTGGGTAGAGGCTGTGCTCAAATACATAAAAATTGTTAAGTGTTCCGTTTTCTGACAATGGATTCAGGCATTTCTCAAGTCTTCCTCAACTTTTACTTTCCACCATCAAATCCTCTCTTGTCTTTCCTGAATGTGCATGTCATTTCTCAGTTGACCAGGGATGTGTGGAGGCTTATCTGGCTTTCATATGGTTCTCTTATTTCCAGGGTATCACCATTAAATTTCTGACTGGTTCACTGCTTGGCCTGACTGGGACCTCGGGCTAGCAGAGCTGTAAGTTTCCCATACTGATTTCCTAACAAACTTGCTGTTTTCAGTGATAATGACTTTTGGCATGGATTTTTGTCCTGTACTCCGGATCAAGTCTTTCCCTTCTGGCAGAAGCTTGTGGTTTTTACTACTGGTCCTGCCTTACTAAAACTAACATGCTGATTGAGCTGAAGGTAAAAAGAGAGGGAGGCATCCCAGGGAAGTCACCATAGAATTCCCGCTTTCCTTATCCTATAGTGGTTCTTCATGAATAAATACCTCCCAATTTATTGCTTGCCTTTGGTCAACCTTCAGAGCCTTGAAATGTTTTGGTGGGTTTTTTTTTTTTTTTTGACAATTTTATTGTTTTACCTGTTTTGGGGGAGAAGATACACTGACTTCTTCATGCATATGTGACCAAAAGTCAGTTAAGTTGTTTTATGCTTTTATATTTATTTTGTACATTTAAGTAATATTACAATGATAATTTTGTAAGTTATTGTTGTAGGTCCAGTAGGGCTTTTTTTTTTCTTTGAAAGTATACATATTCAAGTTTGGAAAACACTGTAAGTTAGTCCTAAGAATTCTTAAGGTAACATATTTTTTTCTTCACTTTAAAACTAAATGCCATTTTTAAATAATATGTACTTTAGTAGGCAGAATTATATACCATGTCTGAAATATTATAAAGTGAAGAAATTAATTATAAACTTAGCTTTTCATTGTTCTTTTTTTCAGTTTGTAAATTTTTCATTTAAAAAAACCCAGAAGAAATGTATTCTTCAATGAAAAAGTGAGTGGGATAAAATGGTTATTAAAAATGAAATAGTCTATAGCCTTTAAGTAAAAATTACATATGCATACATAGTCTTTCCAGGAAACACTTGGAAAGCAAGTTGGTGTTAAAGTTTTATCAGAGGGAAGGGTGAACATAATAGATTTTATTAAAGTTCTTGATTTTTCACTCAGTTGTTTTCTGTAAGAGGATTATACATGCCTGTTATAAGTAGACTTTTGTCTACTTCCTATGATATACTTTGGCCAATGGAAATATGATATAACATGCTGCATACTATATTTGAGCAGAAGTTTTAGGTATAGTTTTGTAATTTGCCTGAGCCTCTTATACTTCTGACCTCTGTCATAAAATGGCATGTCCCAAATAGGGGCTGCTCTTTCTTCTTGGACCTCAGAATGAGAAGACAAGATCTGTAGTCAGGTCCATTAGCCAACCAGCAACTATTATGCGGTGTGGATTAGAGGTGATTGTGGTTAGAAGCCACTGAGAGTTTAGGTTTCTTCTACAATGAAAGCTGACTAATAAGGGCATAAAAATGCACCTCTATGATATAAGGCACTGAATTATCTAAGATTAATATTTTGTGTTACTATGGCAGTAAAAGAAAGCATCTGGATAGGTTTTCTTCACATTTATAGGGATGTTTGAAATTCTAAAATTTAAAACATAGATATGTGGCTTGGCGATGTTCTCAAAAAGCCTGAACCTGAGGTTTGAGAGCCAACTGATTGCCAACTAGGAGAGAAAAGCTTTATGAATAAAGACGCCTTTAGCCCAGAATCTAAGTATTGGTTTCAAATATGCACCCAAAATTGAAAGTACAAAGGTAGATGTTCCAAACTGAAGGTGCTGATTTTCTTTTTTCTTTTTTTTTTTTTGATAGTTCATAGTCTCTTTATTTTTTTATTTTTATTTTTATTTTTTTGTCTTTTGTCTTTTTTTTCCGTGTCCGGCAACGGATCGCAACCCTCAGTGTTGCCCCCGCACCGGACCAGGGACCGGCAACGGGATCGCAAACCTCGGCGTTGCTCCCGC
>NW_007737188.1:55683-55893 GCF_000696425.1 Galeopterus variegatus
TTCTTGAGTGATATTTGTTCCTTGCTTTCTGTTTTGCTGTTTGTTTTCTGTGTTTGTTGGTTCCTGAGGTTGCCTCCAGTGATTATGATCGTTTGTTTTCTTTTCATGATAGTCATTTTTCTTATAGTAGTGAGTTTTTATTTTATGGAGTGGATTGTTATGGCAGTGGTAATTATCTTCCAGGATCCAATCCCAGTACTCCCTTGAGAA
>NW_007737189.1:0-9973 GCF_000696425.1 Galeopterus variegatus
GTACTCAGTTGCCCCTTGGTATCCACAAGGGATTGGTTCCGGGACCTCCCATGGATACCAAAATCTACAGATGCTCAAGTCCTGATAT
The DNA here is from genome assembly GCF_000696425.1 of Galeopterus variegatus. Taxonomy (NCBI): domain Eukaryota; kingdom Metazoa; phylum Chordata; class Mammalia; order Dermoptera; family Cynocephalidae; genus Galeopterus; species Galeopterus variegatus. The sequence continues at coordinate 89 of NW_007737189.1, forward strand.
ACAATAGCGTACTACTTGTATATAACCTATGCATCTCTTCCCTTATACCTTGTCTTTTCTAGATTGCGTATAACACCTAATACAATATAAATGCTCTGTAAATAGTTCTTATTCTCTATTGTTCAGGAAATAACGACAAGAAAAAATGTCTGTACATGTTCAATACAAATGCAATTTTTCTCCAAATATTTTTGGTTCACGGTTGGTTGAATCCATAGATACGGAACCCACAGACATGGAGGCCAGCTGTATACGTTCTGTGGAGTGTGTTCACATGTGTGTTTGTGTGCTATGTTAACAGAATGACAGAAATCATTACAATCTAGGGCCACAGGGGTGAGCGTGGCAAATGCCACTGCTAAGCAACTAGAATAAAAGTTCCTCAGTGGGCAGGATGGAGACTTAATGAGTTCTAGTGGTGTACAGTAGTGCTAGGCAACTATGGTTAACAATAATTTCTTGTATGTTCTCATATGGCTAGAAGAGAGGAGCTCAAATGCTCTCATCACAAATAAATGATAAATTTTTGTGATGATGAATATGCTAATTACCCTGATTTGATCATCACACATTGTATCTATATATTGAGAACAAAAAACAAAAAAGCCAATAGGCTATTAGCCATTGTTGAGTAGCCCAGGAACTTCTGAATAGACTTAAAAGGCTATCCCTGGGTCATTGCAGGGATAGGAGTGGGGAGAGAAAGTGGGTCTTTGTGACAAAAGATGACAATGTTCAGAGGGTAGGCAGGTGTTTGCTCACCTCTGCATCTCATTTACCCTTCCTAAGATGGGGCTCCCTGGGGCAGCTCAGTAGACCTGCTGGTCACACTGGTCCATATGGAATCCAGGCAGCATCACCACCAGCTCGGAGAAGTCTGCCTATCTCAAAGCTTGACTTAATCAAGTAGATCCCTTAGGGACTGTCGGGTGAGCTCAGATGGCCGTGGCATTGCAGCATCTTGGGTCTAGTTGGCATGCTGTAACTGTTCCTGTGGCATCACTGTAGCTGCTGTCACCAGAAAGGGGGTGTCTCCTTTAGGAAATGTATCAGTCCTTAAATGGTAGGTAGCAAGCCCTTTCTGAGAATTCAGGTCGCTCATGACTCTGACTTCAAGTTCACACTGTAGCTGCTGTCACCAGAAAGGGGGTGTCTCCTTTAGGAAATGTATCAGTCCTTAAATAGTAGGTAGCAAGCCCTTTCTGAGAATTCAGGTCGCTCATGACTCTGACTTCAAGTTCATACGACATGTGGCGCCCATGCATCCAGGTTTCCTAGAACCCCACCAATCTCAGACATTCTGCTTCTCTGCCTCATGAATACTTCACAGGTACCCTTGTCAGGGTTTGGTGCTTGCTTTTGGTTGGGAATATATAACTGTCCTAGTTTGATAGCAAAACTGAGGCTCTTTCCATCAACTATTGCTTCTGAAATGCTAGTGAGTCATCTGTCCCCACTAACTTTAGAGCTAACAGTGAGTCATCAGGGAGACAAGAGATAGCTGTACAGATCTGGAGGACTTGGGCTTAGGAGTTAAAGAACCATGTCAGACATGACGGGAACATACCAGAAGCCTTTAACTACCCTCCCTGAGCTGAGCCCTCTAAAGCTTTAAATAAATTTAATCTAGTTTTTCTCCCACCACTTCTCATTTTTATTTATTACTACCTATTGCGCCAGAAGCAGAACGGTCAAAACATTTCCAGTGAAGCTGAATTTTCAGGGTATTTACAGCCAGCCTGGAAGCAGCAGGAAGTGGGATTTATAGATTTGCATTACCAGGCAGGCAATTTCCCAAACCTCAGCATTTGGACTTGTTTTTAATTAAATAAATGTACAAGCTTTAATGGGACTAGATCTCTGAATGCCAGGAGGGTCTCCCCGTAAATTGAGATAAGATCCTTAACCCAAAGGCGTTAGCATCCCGAAAGAACACCGACAGGTGGGCGTTGCAGCAAGTGAGAAGGATGATTGCAGAGTGAAGTCAGTCCCTGGGAGGTCAGAAAGGACTTGGCAGGCATGGAGGGTACTAGGCTGGAAGGAAAAGCTTCTTGCGGCATGATGAGTTTTTTCAGCAATGGAGAGGAAATATCCATCAGTGATAAAAAAGCATAGCTCATTCTGCTTGAATTCGAGTCCCAGCTTCTGTTCCATACTCGCTAACCTTCAGGAGGTTACTTAAGCAAAGCTTTCCTGCTTTTACGATGGGGATAATAATAGTACCACCGTGAAAAATTCCTGTGAGCAAACCCCAAATGGCTGCTGATTTAAGAGCCTTATCTGCACACATCAAAACACGTTACTCCTCTGCTCCAATGGCTTCCCATCTCATTGAGAGCAAAATCCAAGTGCTGTCTGGGACCAGGTGACTTGCAGTTCCTGGCACCCAGGACAGCCTGACATGCAACCAATGTGTTCCTGCTCCTGAAATGCCCCCTGACCCCATGTTGGGCTCCTCTGTCAGAGTCATGTCCTTAGACAGGACCACCCTGATCCCATGATATGAAATAGCAAACTACACTTCCCCCAACATTCCCTAAATTTTTGGTGTATGAAAAGCAGCAGGATCCCAGCTTTCTGCAAATATCTCCCAGCTATTGCTAGGTAGGCGTGTCTCCAAAGTCTTTGATGTTTATATACCCACCAAAAGCAGGGGAACAACCATGATCTCCAATTGACATTTGTCACCTTTCTCACTCACAAGCTACAGAGAACTTCCCTGCCATCACCCATCCTTGGGTGGTCAGGGTTCCTGCTGGGGGTGCAGCTGCTGCCACCCCTGAGGCCTACGGTTCTGAGGGCCAGAAGAGAGCTGGATGTTCCCTGCCATCACCCATCCTTGGGTGGTCAGGGTTCCTGCTGGGGGTGCAGCTGCTGCCACTCCCGAGGCCTACGGTTCTGAGGGCCAGAAGAGAGCTGGATACCATGCAGAGGGGAGAGGGCCTTTCCCAGATCCTTGTTCTTGGGCCCAGAGGCAGTTCATTGACCACCCTCACCTCACCGAGACTTACTAAGCAGTTTCTGTCTGCTTTGTCCATCTGCCCCATGACCACAGTGTCGAGAGTCCTCCAAGCTGGATGAAGAGTAGAAGACACATCAGCTCCTCCATCCTCCCCACTTTGTTCCCTCCTCCAACAACTTCTTCCCCAATTCCCCTCTCCAAAAATAAAGAAAAACTCTTATGCATCCATTGTACATAGATACGATAGATGCAAACAGAAATGTCGGCAGGGTATGTGTGTGAGGAAGCGGGGTGGTCTGAGAAGACTAGTAGTGCCCACCTGCTGCCTTCATGCAAATTAGAAAAAGGCACCACTTCCTCAAGACACTTTACCTCCATCTCCTAGAAAATGGCCATAATAAACACATAAATCTACAGTGTCTACAATGTGCATTGTGTTTCCCCAAGTGCCCTGCTATGCAAGCGTTATCTGAGTTGAGTTAGCACCTTCATCCCCGTGCTCAGCACACTGTAAGCAATCCGTAAACTTTGGCTTGTTCAGTTAACAATGTCCAGCAACATCAGGAGCACAGTGAACATCTGGCCCTTCCCACGTCCTTAGTCGTTTGCAGATGATCAGTCCTCCAGCCTCACTGAATCTACGAAATCAGGGAAAGGGCACGATGAGTGGCATGAAGGTCTTGCCTGCCTCCCAGACCACCCCCACCCACCTTCCAGGATTCAGCCTGATCATCTGTAGCCCAGAGCCAGGTGTGGTCGAAGGGAGGGCCATGAGGCCGAGGGCAGGCCAGGTGAGGCCTGATACTGACTGAGACCAGCACTTTCCCTCCCTGCCAGGCTCTGCTGAGGAGCAAGCAAGGAGGGTTTAGGTCACACTGCTTGGAAGCCTGGGTGGGAGCCAAGCTGCAACTCACCCTCCTCCCACATTCCATTAGGCCCAGCCTCACTCACAGCACCTGCCACCTCATCAGACCTGCAGGAGACCCCCAGGTCTGGAAACTGGTGGCTGAGAGGATGGACTGTCTGCATTGTTCTGTGTGTTTTGCTTGAAGAAGGGCATTCCAGCTATGGAGCTAAGCAAAGCCACATTACATTGGGATGGGTTTATTCATAGAGGACAAAGATTTAAAGTGTCTGCTTCCTTCCCAAACAAAGAGGCCAAACACTGGGGAGCTCTCAGCAGATCCCACAGCCTGCCTGCTCTAGGCAGGCTTGTGCCCTTCCGCAGCTGCCAGCTGTCCACGCCCTGGTGCTCCAGTTCTCTTCTCCTGAAGCTTCCAGGAAGCTGAGCAGACAGAGAGTTGCACAGGGGTTCCTGGTGTGCCAAGGCCTGAACTCATGACATGGCGGACGTGGGCCCCAGCAGCTCTGAACCCAGCGGGGCTGCACTGACACCATATACACCACGCACTCCCTGGCCGTCCGCCCTGTGCTCAGTGGGTGGGGAAATTAGCAGGCCCTGCTCCAGAGCAGTCTGCCAAGGGATGGCATAAACCAACACGGAGACACAGAGAAAAGGAGACTGTGAAAGTGAGCAAGATAATGAGACCCAAAATGATGCAGAGACAGGAGCAGTAATGACCAAGGATCTGGAGAAAAAGGGAGGTCTGAAGTCTGACTTGAATTTAATTATTAGCAGCGTGACACTGGGCAGGTTACTTAACCTCTCTTAATTCTAAGCATCAGTTACCTTATTTATAAAAAAGAAAGAGTAATATTTACCTCACTGTACTAGTCATTCCTGGCAGGAGACAGAAATGACACCAGTTATTTCAGCAGAAAGAATTAAATACAAATAACTGTTGATTGGGTGCAAAGTTGTTAACCAGGCAACTGACAGGGTAGAAAGATAAGTCTAAGGTATCATTGAGGTAGCAAATGTTGGAAGTAGCCACTACCCTTAGGGCTGGGAGCACAAAGGAAAGGAGCTGGAATTATTAAAACTTAGAGGAGGGTTCCTGCAGGGCTGAGACACAGACCTTTAAGAAGGGGCATTGCTGGGCTAGTACAGGGTCTCTCTCTGAGTGGGAGTGAAGAGGCTGGTTCTGTAAATATGGAAAAACTGGATTTGACTAATGCTTCTGGAATAAACCCACTGCCAGGGTGAGGAATCATGGCTCAAGAGACATTACTGGAACAGGAAGCCAACAGCAAAGCAGACAAGAAGGAGCAGGTCCCTCCTCCTTACCCCAGACTTGCAGCTTCCTTCTATCGCTCCTGTTGGCAGAGCCTGACATGAAGCAGCTGGCAAGGCAGAAATGGGATTGCAGAGTCCCAGCTTCAGCATCACAAAGCAGGATATAGAGGGCTGGGCTGGAGCTCAGAGACACTGACTAACAAATGACTCACTCACAGTTAGGATTAAATGTATATAAAATGCTTAGCACAGTGCCAGGTGCATAGCACCATAGTAGATGCTAAATAACTATTATTTTTATCATCATCATTGTCATCATCATCAATATTATTATGACAAGTGGGCTTGGCATTTAGATGGAAGATAAGGCAGGCTCTGTAACAGGTTTATTGTGAGAGGAAATGAATTTCTGAATTCCTTTTTTTTGCAAGTTTTGTTGAGAATATGAGATTTCAGGTGTAACATAAAGGACAAACATGCTATCAAGTAATAGTAAAGTCTGTGAATTGGTCATGTGATGCTGATCTCTAAGACGTCCATCTTTCTGCATTTTCATGCCTTGTACCCAGTCAGACCTGCTTCACCCCTTGCCCAGATTTATTAATACCTGCTCCCATCTGCAGTCCTTCTAAGTCACTGCTGTTAGTTCCATATTCATTTCTACTGCATAGATCTCATCTCATTACGCCCACCACCTACAGATTAAAAGCCAAATTCCTGGGACATACTCATCTATCTGGTTTGGGAGCCCTGGGAATACTACTTTCCACCGGATCTAACACCTTCCTTCTCATACCAGGGTCAAATTAGAGAACAGAGGAGTGGGAAGGAGGTCAAGTTAGGCCTGACACCCAAGAAATCTCCCTGTGGATGTCCTAATGTCAGCTCTAACTGAGAAAGTCAAGAACAGGATTAAGGATCCCTTTGCCTCCCACTTACCTCAAAACCTTTAATGCAAGTTAGGCCTGACACCCAAGAAATCTCCCTGTGGATGTCCTAATGTCAGCTCTAACTGAGGAAGTCAAGAACAGGATTAAGGATCCCTTTGCCTCCCACTTACCTCAAAACCTTTAATAGGGTCCTCATCACCGTTGAGGTAATGTTCAAGTGCCCAAGCTCACAAGGTGCTGCTCTTCTCTTCCTTGTTGAATTAGCAACTCCCTTCCCCCTCTTTTTTCTTTTTAATGGAGTCTTCTTTTACAGTTATCATCTGTGTCTGTCAGCGAAGGTTAAAATAAGCTGCAGTAACAACTCCAAAATTTCAGTAGGTTACAATGGCAATGCTTATTTCTTGCAAATATTGTATGTTGGCTATGGGTCAACTGTACCTCTACTGAACACCCTTTTCCACCCAGTATCTAAGCTGAAGGAGAAGCTCCTATCAGAAGCTACAGAAGAAAAAGAGAAGACGGTGAGACGTCAAAGTGGCTCTTAACGCTTCTGCTTGGAAGTAGCATGTATCACATCTACTTTTACAATGGCAATGCTTATTTCTTGCAAATATTGTATGTTGGCTATGGGTCAACTGTACCTCGACTGAACACCCTTTTCCACCCAGTATCTAAGCTGAAGGAGAAGCTCCTATCAGAAGCTACAAAAGAAAAAGAGAAGACGGTGAGACGTCAAAGTGCCTCTTAACGCTTCTGCTTGGAAGTGGCATGTATCACATCTACTCAATGCCGGGTCACAGTATTTGGATTTTGTTCTGTAGGTTATGGCTAACCACCAAAGATGATTGACCTGTAAAAATAGTGTTTTAGCCTGTTGTGTAATATGCGTATGAAGGGAGGGGAAAAAAACCCTGAGAGATGAGAGACAACTTAAGGCTACTTAAAGTGAATTGAAAACCACATTAATCACCTACTCATGAACTAAGAAGCTTGGTATAAAAATCATATTGTTGGTATAAGAATTATTCTTGTCATTTGTGGAGGTAGGAGTTGCATCCTCCCTTTTACACAGTCTTCAGTGGCATTCTTCTATGGTTTTTTTTTTTTCATTTTGCACTTTTCTTTCATAAGTGAATCCATATATGATATTCTCATATATGATAATCAGCACCTTTATTTTTCCCATATGATTATTTAAAAAAAATGAAATGAGCCAAATTTATTTAATTTAACAAAATATTCAATTTATTGCCTAAAGTTTGATGAATAAAGATGGCACTACTCTTCAAATAGAAATGTGGAGTACACAGACAGAGCTATATTATATACAATAGCTTAAGTTTAAAATTCCCATACATCAACTGGTATACGGAAATTCAAATGTGAATCGCCACAAGTAAGTTAGTGGTGTTATACCTATAATGAAGGTAAAAAAATTATAGTTTGAACAAATGTTGAAGTTATGACATATGCGTAAATCAATGCATTAATTATGTGCATAAGATTTTATGAACATTTCTTTAAGAGCTTTTAGTTTTCAACCTTGGAGTCATTGTTGGAGCTTATTTCTGTATCCTCCCCAAACTCAGGATCTTTCTTAACACTGGCATTCAGAAAGATCTGGAATTATCAGCCTAGCCTACATCAAAGGTAGTCAAAAGCTGATCCTGTCACTCCCCAATACTATACCCTTATCTGGAAATTCCAGTTTATGCTTGTTTTACCTTTCACAGGGCCAGTTTTTACTTTCAGTTGGGTGATCCAGGAACAATTGTATGGCCTATATCATATATCATATGTCTCGATCTTATTTCGTGGATAAAAGGATGAAGGAGATTTCAGTGCGTTTTGGAGCATCTAGAAAAAGGGTCTTCAACTTGTGTGACTAGTGTCCTTTCCTTACTTAGGGATTCTGAACCAGTTTCGCATAACATGGACCCCTTTTCAGTCTGATGAAGGCTATGGACCCCTTTTCAGAAAAAGAAATGGTTTAAAATTCTCAAAATAAAATACATAGAAAGAAAGCCAATTAAACTGAAACACAGTTGCCAAAATACTGAAAAATAAATGTATGTTATAGTCACACATGTACCTCTTTATTAACACTAAATATCAAGGCCTGGCAGATCTCATGATTACTATGATTATGACATGGTGTCAAGTGTTGACAACATTTTGATATAGCTTCAACAACTGTAAATTGATGTGAAAAATATGCATGATTTCTCTTGATAGAGTTCCAGGTATAGCTAATATTACAGTGGTTTGTTGTCTACATCTATAACGGAAAGAAATATTTAATTTCAGTCTGGGGTTAGTGCAAATAAACATGCAATTTTTGTTTCCTTCTAATGTCACAGATTCCCCAAGTTCCTCAAATTAAAAACAAATATATTAAAGGATTGTTTCTAGGTAACACATAAGCTATGAGCCCTCACTGGAGATGATACAGACTCAGTTAGCTTGGAGGTGACCCACTACTGGCTCTGGGAAGTAGCCCTTTGAATAACTGGCACCTAACATGCCTTGCTAGAGTACATACTCAGTGTGTGTCTATTCAACAACTGTATGGAGAAAGGAATGGAGAGACAATGGAGGGAGCTTGGAGTTGGCTCACTAAAGGCCCTTTCTGCCCTAACATTCTGAGAGTCTATGACAAATGCACAAGGAATTCACCGAAGGCAGCTCAGAGTCCTGTGGCTGCCAGGAGTGACCGCAGGAGAAAGCATAGGCAGGGGGTGGAGCATCAAGTTGGAATTCTGTCCCATAGATAAAGATTCTGAGCAGAAGAGTGCCACACCCAGTGACCACAGAGGGTGACCAAAGGGCAGAGAAACAGCTGAGGCTACCCCGCTGTTTTTCCCTTTTCTGTCCATCAACTGGGCAGCAGACAGGAAATTCATTCATCAGGAGCCTGGCTTGATGAGGAGATCATTTGTAAGTGCGAAGACCTTTTGTGTTTCTGACAAGGATCATTAGCCGAAATTGCTGACTGAGGTTACACCCCACCCCCCACCCACCTTCTCAGAACCTATGCATGGGTCTTATTTGGAAAAGTGTCTTTGCAGATACAATTAAGTTAAGGATCTTTGAGATGAGATCATCCTGGATTATTTGGGTGAGCCCTAAATCCAATGACAAGCATCCTTATAAGAAGAGAAGACACAGATACAGAAGATCATCCTGGATTATTTGGGTGAGCCCTAAATCCAATGACAAGCATCCTTATAAGAAGAGGAGACACAGATACAGAAGGAAGAAAAGGCTACATGAAGATAGAGGCAGAGATGGGAGTGTCACAACCACAACCAGGGTATACCTGGAGACAGCAGAAGCTGGAAGAGGCAAGGAAGGATTCTCCCCTGGAGTCTTTGGAGGGAGTTAATTCTGGCTAACACCTTGATTTTGGACTTCTGGCTTTCAGAACTGTGAGAGAATACATTTCTGCTGTTTTATGCCACCCAGTTTATAGTAATTTGTGAAAGCAGCTATAGGAAATTAATATACTGCCCTTGAGGGGACTACAGTCCAAGTGGGCAGATAAGATCCAACAAAACGAAGCAATATGTGTACTAGACAAGGCAGTGGACACTCAGAGAAGGGAGAGATCAGGGCAGGCTAGGGGAAGAAGGAAGGCTTTCTGAAGAAAGGTTAAAGGATTTTTTTATGTTTTTGTCTTTGTTTGGTTGTGGGAAAGCATGTGGGGTGATGTTGATGATGGCAGAAAACATGAGAAACCAGAGCAAAGAGTTAGGAATTTGCAAGAGTAGCTCAGCAGACAGTAAGGAGACCAGCTGGACTGGGACAGACTTCAAAGCACCCTGGATGCCAGGCTAGGGCATTTGGACACAGCAGTTCATTCATTCAAATATTAAACAGATGGTGGTAGAGGAAGG
>NW_007737189.1:10674-28973 GCF_000696425.1 Galeopterus variegatus
AGATCATCCTGGATTATTTGGGTGAGCCCTAAATCCAATGACAAGCATCCTTATAAGAAGAGGAGACACAGATACAGAAGGAGAACGCCGGAGCGGAAGGCCATGTGAAGACGGGGCATCAGAGTGATGTGCCTACAAGTCAAGGAATGGCGGGGATTGCCGGCAGCCAGCAGAAGCCAGGGGGAGGCGCGGAACCCATTCTCCCTCAGGGCCTCCAGGAGGAACCAACCCTGCCCACACTTTGCTGTCACACTTTTGGCCTGCTGAACTGTGTGTGAGAGAATCCATTTCTATTGTTTCAAGCCACCCAGTTTCCGCCAGGACCTCCTCAAGTCTCTGAGAATCAGGGAGCCAAAGTTCTATCAGTGAAAACTGCCTCGTGACTCAGGCCACTCACTGACTTCGGGCGGAGCACCTGGGTCAGGTGTGCATACCTGCTACGATCTACCTGAAGGACAGGTAAGTAATTCAAGTTCAAATAACACTATTAGGGTAACGATAATTTAGTACAAAGGTTAACCACACACCTATAATCAGACTGCCTGGATTCGAAGCCAAATTTTCCACTTAGTAACTATGAGATCTTAGCCAAGTCGTTTAACCTCTCTCTGTGTCATTTTTTTTTTTTTTCTGTAAGATGAGAAGAATTCAAGAGATGCCATGACAACAAATATAATGTGGTATCCTAGATGGGATACTTGACCAGAAAAAGGACATTGGGTAAAAACCAAGGAAATCTGAATGAAATATGGACTTCAAATAATAATAATGTATCAACATTGACTTAATAATCATAACAAATGTACCATACAAATGTAAGATGTTAATAATAAGGAATAATAAGGAAGACTGGGTGCGGGGCAGATGGAAGCTGGGTACTAATCTAAAACCATTCTAAAGTGCCAAATTAAATATATATTTTTTTTTTCCTTTTTGTCTTTTTTACTGACCGGTAACAGGATCGCAACCCTCGGTGTCGCACCCATACCGGGGACCGGCAACGGGATCGCAACCCTCGGTGTTGCGCCCGCACCACGCTCAGCCAGTGAGCGGGAACCGGTCTCCACATGGGATCCGAACCCTCAGCGGGAGCGCCACCGCGCTCTCAAGCGGCGCACTCTCCAGTGCACCACCGGGCCGGCCCTAAATATTATTTTTTAAATGGAGAAAGTATCAGTACTTCACCTCACAGCATGATAGAGATTTAGAACAGTGCCTGGTACACTGTAACAGCCATTAACAATTAATGTGACAGCTCTTTAACAATTTCTAGCTATTGTTTTAGGGCTTTTATCAGGACCAAGGAATTCATATTTTCAATATTCCATGAACCAGGCTAAATAATTTTTTTAAGTGAGATGACACTATATTTTTAGGGTAGGATTGTTCAAAACTGTTATTATAACTGTAATTTTGTCTCATTCCAAAGCTAAGTAAAGCCAAACAAAGTAACTAGACATTCTTTCACATCTCAGTGTTTCTTGGTTCTTAGATCTTTTCAAACTATGATTTCTGACTACCATTCTACTACTTGCATGCAGTTCAAATGAACAAGACCTACCTCATTTATCTGAAAAATATGAAAAGAAGAAAGACTTGCAAATTGCAGATATACCTTTGAAACATGTCTTCATGCTTTTTCCCTCCTCTCTGCTACTGGATTCCATTTTTACAAACACCGACATCATATTTTACATTTTTTCTTGGAAAACCAAGCAGGATGAGTTGTAGTGACTCTTTCTTTACCATTTTTGCATCCCACAAAATGGACAAATGACCCATTTCCTAAATATTCACTTTGAGTCCTACAACAGAGAAAGAATCACACTTTTGGTAAAACTGGTCATTGTGAGAAGTAAAGATTTTTTTTCATGAGAATGATGGTGTCAGGAGAGGAAATCCAGATTCAAACAGATTGTTTCCACCTTTCCTGACAACTGCATCCTAAGGTACTGAGAAAGCAGCAACGAAAACAGTTTGGACCAAAATGTGGAACACTTTTTAGCCTGAAGAGATGCTTCTCACCCCAAGAAGAGAATGCCGTTCTCATAAGGGAGCCACTCTCCCAGACCTTCTGCAAGTGAGACCGGTAGATGGACAGACAGGCAGAGGACAGCTGGAGGATGGCTATCGTACCAAAAGGGAACAGGCCAAGGGCAGACACAGGCAGTGTTGGGATCCTCTGCCCAGTGGAGGGTACATCATAGGAAAACAACAGATAGCCGTGCTTAAAATCCATTTCACAAGTGAAACCAGCCTCGGTCATTTAGCACTCATACTGTTGTATCTGGGCTTTTTAAGAAGCCAGGGTCAAGGCCTGGTTCTGAATCTAGAAATTTATAACAGGCCATCACTACCCCACATGCTTTAAAACTATGTCATCATCAAAAACAGAGCTGCCCTCTGGAATTCCCTCAGAAAGAGAATTTTGTCCTGGAAAACCCATCTTGAAAGATCCTCGAATTGGAGGATGGATTCAAAAGACAGCAGTAAACAAATGAATTTTTATCTGGGTTTTCTCAAGAGATCTGGCTACAATATTATCATGAGGCAAATTTTAAAGTTGACTCTGGGTTCTCCTTGACAGTAGGCTAGGTAAAATTTCATTAAAACTGTCAGTGTCATCTATTCTCTCTTCTAGCACTTCTGAAACTATATTAGGTGTAAATGAAGCCCGGGATACCAATAAGAAAAAAGAAAAAAAGCTTTGCCTAAGAAAATAGTTTTTTGTTTAATTGTTAAACAAAGGTAAGCAATTTTCTTCCCTGTGGCACCTCTTAATGTGTTTAGTAGGTTATATAAATTAGGAATTTCTGATGGGGGGATTGAATCGTCTATATTAAAGAAACTATAGGAACATTTTATTATCAGGGCAAGGATCAACAGCTCTCTTCAGATCACAGTTTGGGAAACCGTGCTCTCTCTTCAGCAACATACACAAAAATAAATTATTCTGTCAGTTGAGTTAACATTTAAATCCTGTCTTCCTTATCCTTGATTGCCTAAAGTTTAGGCCCTAAACCATTTCAATACTTACACTGTGCAACAAATATCCAGTAATCCACCAAGGTCTGATCAGGACTGACAAGCACATTTTCCATGCTATTGGGTATTACCCTATTGATGCCCAAGATAACTTAATTTCATCAACTTATAAGGAACGTTTGACACCTACCCCCCAAAAAAACCCTCCCCAAATATTTGCAGCTAACAGCAATTTTCTCCTATCAATAAACTTTTATCATATGTGTTTTGGTTGAAACTTTAAAACTTTGAACTCCTTGATATAAAGAAAACGATCACTTCCTTATATTTGTAAATGTTGAAACTACTGTTGAGTCTGTAGCTGCATCATGCCTCAGTTGAAACCCCTGTTACACTCTCAACAGCGAGAGGGCACTGAGAAGAGGGCACTAGGACTAGCTGCAAACCCAGATCCACCCCGAGTAGACAAGTGGCAGCAGAGACGGCAGGACAGGCAGGTGATTTTCATACTCAGTCTCTCACATCTGACGGCTTACTGGAGCCACTTTTTGTCTGAAAGTTATTATGCCCAACAATATATAGATTCATTACTTCTGTTGTGGTGTAAAAATCCAACATACCATCTTTAATTAAATGCCAGCCGAATTTGCTTTTAAAGGCTTTTCTTCTTTCTCTTCTTCCAATTCTTGAGACATCACCAGGTTAATGACATTTTGATTAGCTTGTTAGAATAATTTATTGTTTATCCTTTTTAACAGTTACGGTGTTCACATCATACAGTCTTTTACTGGATTTTGTGTAAACTTACTGATAGGATTCAGTGAGTGGGCAACAGAAACAATCAGAAAAGTCCATAAAACGGCAGTTAAAAGCAATAAATCCTCCACAAACCTCCTCCAGCATGCTGCTCAAACATAATCACTGGCTGCCAATTCAACCAACTTTTTAAAGGATAGCAACCTTCTCTTACTGTTGTAGCTGCATAAATTGCATCTTTAAGGTCAAGAGAAGTCTGAAGTCCTTCCACTTTGCAAGATTTTTTTTTTTTTTAAGTAAAAATGCCCATCTCACCTGCCTTCTAAAGGTGGCCTAATGAGGGATATATTTTTAAAAATCTGTTAGGGGAGATTTTTTTCCTTTCAAAACTTACCTCAATTAGTCTACCAGTACAGCTAGAAATGACTACAGGACCATGGAGATTTTCCAGGTTTTCTTTTGCTCCCCAAATGCAAAGTCATGGGGAATTCCAGAATAGAACATGCCAGCTAATCAGGCGCTCCCTGGACTGAAGGAATGTTAACATGGGCATGGAAATAGTCTCACCATAGAGCACTTCCCTGCAGAGTGGGGACCTTTCTGGTTCTGCCACAGAGTGCCTTTTTCAGAGTTATGAATCCTCATCACTCTATGGGCTATTAGAGTGGATTAGAGCTCACTATTACTTTGGTGGTGGGCAAACGTTAGACCATGTCTCTTTGACAGAGCTGGAGAAACCTGTTGGTGATGGTGGGGTATCAGGCAGGGGCCTCCATAACTCTTGGAATTATCCCTGATCCCTTGGTTTCTCTCCCTTTCCATGAGCGATCCATTCGTAAATCCTGTCTTCCTTGGAAGTATATCCAGAATCCAGCCACTTACTACCTTCCTTGCTTCCACCATAATCCATGGATCATCTCCAGCTTCAACAGCTGAAATAGCCTTTGATAGGCCTCCCAGCACAAAACTCCAAAAATCTTCCCATCTCACTCAGAATTCATATTCAGAGTCCCGACCATTGTCCTGACAACTGTCCCCCAAGCCCTCCCTGATGAGCTGCCCCATGGCCCCGTTGTCTCCCTGGCCTGTCTCCTATTTCCTCTTGGACTCACCCACTCCAGCCTCACTAGCCACCTTGCTTGTCCCCAACCACCCTGCCCTGGGGGCCTTGTACTTGATCTTCCCACAGGCTGGACTGCTCTTCCTCCAGACAACTACGCCACACTCCCTCCTTCATCTCCCTAGGGCTCTGCCTAAATGCCACCTTGGCAGAGAGGCTTCCCTGGCCACCCCACCTCAGCCACTCTCTGACCTCTTACCTTTCTTTATTTTTCTTAGCTCTTATCACCACCCCACGTCTTTATTTTTGTCTCTCTGACTGGAAGGCAAACTCCATGAGGCAGACATTGCCAGTTTTAATCAACACTGTTCCCAGAACAATGCCTGGCACATAGTAGCATCTCAATAGATAGATGCTGCTGAGTGTGTGAGTAAATGGATCAGAATCCTTGTTTACTAGTCACACCACTGCCCAATAATTGCAGCCCCATGAGTAAGAGACAGTACTTATCAGAAAAAATATTTGTTCAAAACCAAGGAATCCTAACCCTTGGTTAGATTTCTTGAATTATCTTTTTTTAAAAAAAGATGAAAGAATGCAAGCTGTGGATGAGCGAATCACTTGGAGTCGATGTCTGTTCACGTGGACCTCCTGCCCTGACCTACCTGTGCTGCACGGATAGGAAATAAGGAGCAGAAAGAGTCTAGATCTCAGAGTCGCCTCACAATAAATTCATATTCCCTGGTATTTTCTGGAAAGTCTCGTCTTTGGACGTATTCCACAAACTAAAACACAGAAGGAGCTCGGTTCTTTTAGACTTCAAAAGAATTTCCAAACCCTGACGTGAGTTGGCTTCTCAGGCAGGACGAACGCACAGGACCAGCTGCCTTTAACTAGCAGAGTGATGCTGAGCTCCAGTGTGGGCTGGGGGTGGTGGGCATTGTGAAGTCCAGAGGGTGGCTGCAGCTCAAGGACCAGGAGTTAATCCTGAGTCATTTCCCGGCCACAGGAAATGCCCATGACCGTCCTCTCTTGAACTCACTGCCAGGCCTGGCTCCTGACCAGCGGTTTCAGTCTCCCCTGACAGGCCAGGCAGCATGTGGTGTTTTGTTTTGTTTTAAAAAGATTGGTACTGGACTTTAACCAGAGAAGAGATAAAAAGGGACTGCACAGTCCAGGACTACATCTTTGTCTCATTTTTGATGGTGAACAATCCACAAGATGAACAACAAACAGAACCAAAAGGAGATAGATAGCTAGATACAGAGCTAGAGCTGGAACGAAAGGTCTGGAGATAGAGACACATACATACTCTTAAAGTTCCTTGTAGAATTCCATTTGTTGTTGGCAGCTTTCTTAAGACTGTACGAACATCTCTCATCTACCAGGAGGCAGTTTGCACAGTGGTTCTGGACTCAGGTTGGAGGGCAGCGGCCTGTCTCCAGGACTCTTCTTCCTCAGCAGCAGTGTGATTTCAGGCAGGTTGAATAGATTCTCTGTGCCTCAGTTTTCTTATCTGGTAAATGGAAGTAAAATAGTCCCCTTTTTTATAGGGGTTTTGTGGGAACGAAATAGGGCAATAATAAAATGTTTAACGGTGGCTGGCACTTGGTAAGTGCTCCATAAAGCAACCGAGGGCAGTCTTATGGGATGCAAGAGCTTTTCTTCCAAGGTGAGGTTTCAACATTGCATGCTCAGTCTGCATAAAGAGCTGAGCTCTGAGTAGGAGACTGTCAAGAACCTTGAAGGGCCTGAGCTTTTACCTTACTTGCAAGCTCATGAGTTACCTTGTCACAGATTCATGGATACCGGCAGAGATATGAGATGCCTGGGTCAGAGATAAAGGACTTTATAATCACAGCAATAGCAATGACCAGAGCATCAGCACTTTCTTTTGCCAATTCCCCAACCCCAACTCCTATAGGATGGCACAAAAGGGAAGAGGTGTCACCTGCATATGCAGTGGGGCTATGTTACAAGAGAGGAACCCTAAGTTTAGTGCACCCGAACCGTTTATAATGGGCAGTAAGCATCACTGCTCTTTGTTCTGGAGGGTGACACTATCTCTATCTTCCCAAGCTATACACAAATCTGCTCCTTAATTTGGAAATAGACTCTATCTCTATCTTCCAAAGCTGTAAGAAATTTCCCTTTGCCCTCAAGAAAGACACTATCTCTATCCTCCGAGGCTGTTCATTTGATAAACATCCTTGAAAAGATAGTCCAGAATAAAGGCAGTCAGTGCCTCTGTTTGTAAGATGAGCAGAAATATGACAGAAACTTGGAGAATTGCCTTTCAACAAAGAAAGGTTCCTTTTAAGCAAGATGGAATGTTCTTTACATAACACCTTCCTTTACTGGATCCTCCTCCTGGCCTTGAAATCTTAGCAGGCCTCAGGGCTGTCCTCAGAGCCCCTCTCTATCTGCATTCGCTTCCTTGGGGATCTCATTAGCCTTGTATCTTTAAATACTATCAGTCTCATGTCTTTAAATCTGTGAGGATGATCCCAAATTTACAGCTTACACTTTGACATTGCCCCCATTTCCTGACTTAGATATCGAACTGTCTGTATAACATCTTCGCTTGGTTATCTTCTAGGCATCTCAAACTTATTAGTTTCTTCATTCTCTTCCTCCACATGAAACTTGCTCCCTCCCCAGTATAACCCTTCTTAGTAAAGAGTATCATTCACTCTGTTGCATAAGCCAAAAACCTCTTTCTTTCAGATCCACATCCAATCCATAAGCACTGTCTGTTTCCAAAATATATCCTGAATCTAACCACCTCCCTCCCTACATCACCAATACCCTAGTCCCAACCACCTCTGTCTCTGTCCTCAACAACAGCCATAAATTCCTATCTTGCCCCACATACCTTCCAATCTTGCCCTTAAACATCATCTTGATCTTATACATCATAACTTCCACAGCAGCCAGAGTAATTTTTTTATTTTTAATTTTTTAATTTTTTTAAGTTTATTAATATATATATTTTTTACATTCTATGATGTTGTTACGGAGCAGTTGAGGGGAAAGGGGAAGGCAATATGGTGGGAGAAGGAGGAAAGAGGAGGGGCAGGGTTGATGCCCCCTCATTCCTGCAGAGGAGACCAGGGGGCTTCCAGTGGTGGCTTGGTCATTGCTGGGCTGGTTGCAGGTGTTGGGGGGCATGGCTGAGGCCCGAGGCCCAGAGTAAATTATTTTTAAATGTAAATTAAATATCTTTCCTTTGCTTTCAACCTTCCAATGACACTCTAACATGTTTAAAATAAAATTCAAGGTCAAGACTACATATGATCTGACCTCTGCTTCCAAACCTGACCTCCTTCCCTTTCCCTTTCTGCACTCCTCTTGCACTTGAAAGTGCCTAGCACAGCGCTGCCTCAGGGCCTTTTCACTTTGCTATGTTACCCGAGTCATCTAGGGTTTTGTTAGATGTCAGTTAATCAGAAAAACCCTCCCTGACTATCCTAAATAAAGTAACACACCCTCTGAGCCCCTCTTTCCTTTTATTCAACTTTATTATATTCCGTAGCCCTGATCACTGCCTGATTTTAAGAGTCTGTCTTTCCCCCACTGCCCTTCAGCCTAGAATGTATGCTGCATGAGTCAAGGTCTTGGTTTTGTCCACTGACATAGCCTCTGATTCAAGAATGACATTTGACACAAAGTAGACAGTAAGTACTTGTCAAATGAATGGGTGAATGAATGAAATAACAGCTAATATTGAATAAATGAATGGAGGCAAGTTCAAGGACACAGATAATTTGTGCCCCAATCTATCCTCTTCAAGTTAAATCTACTGATTGCATACAACTGCAGTTTTCTCTCTAAAGTCACATCTTCCAACTCTTTAATAATTCTGGATTCTCACTGCGGGATTCTTGCCACGTTTTTCCAGGTTCTTGTGTATAACGGAGCTCAAAATTGAACATAAGCTTTTGAGAAGAACCTAAGCAGTCTATAATTAGTTTTTCTCTCTTTATAGGTTTCACACTCTTGCCTAGAAATACACCTTTAAAAGTTAATCTCCTAGGATATAAGCCCAGCCACAAAGAAGCCAGTCTAAGGTCAGGTCAGTTAAAAGATTGACAAAGTGAATATGTGCAGTTTCTACAAATCCCAAAACACCTTCCTGGTGTTTTTTGGGGGTAAAAATACAAACAATCTCATGAAGTTAGTCATAGCTTGTATACATTTTGAATTGTCACTCTTTCATTTAATGAATAAATACCTCCTATGTGCCAAGTCATGAGCTAGAGGCTGGGACAGCACCTTGGAAAGAGAACTTGGTTCCTACCCTGAGGGACTCAGAATCTGGGGCACCATTTTTTCTATTTCCATTATTGTTGTTGTTTTGAGTCTATTTAATTTTGATGTTATTTGATTTTCATGTATTATATTTATTTCCAATATCACTTCTTAAATAAGAACTCTAAACTTATAGAAAAATATCTTTCATTCAATTTGAAAAATAAGAAAACACAGTGTTTTGCTTTCCCTAGCCTTCCTTCTAATTTGACTGTAAAATAATAAATTTTATTTTTCAGAGTTCATTTTAATTTTCTGCGAAGGATTTACCAATGAAATACAAAAATCTCAGGTATTTTCATTTAGCTCATTTTTTTTACTCTCCTTACATAAAAGGATATATACCTGTGTTTTATTTAACATCTTTACTGTGTATATTAAATTTAAATTTTTTTAGAAACAATCATATTTCCATTGCTCTTTTGAATTTTATTGATCAATATTTTACTAAAGATATTAACTTTCTCTAGGATGCAGAGAGACCAATAGAATTTACACAAAAATTTCTACTGAATGGATTTCCCCACCTTCTTGGTGATTGTACACCTGCCTTCCTTATAAGGAGAACAAGGAAGTAAATCATGTTGAAGTTGCTTTTAAACACAGCTTTTCTTCTTTACCTGTCCAGGTAACCTCTGTTTTCATTTCAGTCTTAATGAAAACTTTTAAATTTACATCTCAAGTTTCTTTTCAAAGCAGTGTAAGTAGTACTTAAAATTTTACAGTGCAAGAACGAAAGAGTTTAATGATATTCAGCTTTGGACTTGTACCGTTGAAGGTAATTCATTTTTTAATCTGTCTGCACAGCAAGAACTGAAACGAATGGGGATTGAACTGCTTTGCCTGTTCTTTCTATTTCTAAGAAGCAATGATCGCGTGCAAGGTAAGACCTGAGTTCTGTGATATATTGCTCTCGTGGTGTGCTTGACAAACCTGTCATTTGATTCAGAAACTAAATCTAAAGTCATTTTTTATTTGATCTGTTCAATTGTTCTTTTGCTACTGAGCGAACACTTTAAGATATTACAAGTAAACACAGGGCTGTTCCCACAGTGAATGCTCTAAGCTTAAGGTAAGTAAATAGAGAGGTTGCACAGGCATTTCAATGAGGAGAATTAAACAACATTACTGAACAATAGGACTTCTTAATGCCATAATGACAAGCATTTCAGAAACTTTTCTATTTTATTATACCAGCCTTCTACTTATAAGTAATAACCTTGAGAGGAAAAAAAAAGATTTATTTCAAAAACAGAAATACCACATTTAGAGAGAAGTATTTTTTAATGGGGGCAAATAATTTTTAAAAATTATATTGGCAGATACTGACTAAAGCTAATAAATAGGATGATCCTGTATTTGTGAATATTTAGATATTTTCACATTTTGACAAAAAAAAAGAATGCTAATTTTTTGGCTTATAAGACCTACATTTTCAGTGTGGTAGATGTAAAATATAAACTTATATGTAAACTGCTAACATTTTGAGAATTGGTCTTTGAAGACTGAAATAAGCATTGATATTGTTTTGTTCAAGTTATTTAAGAGCCATAGTCTCATAAATGGAATGACTGGAAGTATACTTAATTCCTTGTGTCCTGCTGGGTTTAAACATAGGTGGCTGTGCCTTGGGAGGTGCAGAAACCTGTGAAGACTGCTTACTCATTGGACCTCAGTGTGCCTGGTGTTCTCAGGAGGTAAAACAAATGGCCTCAACATGTTTTTAAAAACTGTTTGCAGTTACACATATGTTAACTTTCTCAGTGATAGCTCTGATAGTGTCCTGTTTTCTGTGGGGTTATATGAGTCAAACAAATAAGAAAAGGAAAATGTAAGTATTAGTGGATCACGTGACTACTTTCAAAAACAATTGTGGAAGGAGTGGATGTCAAATTATTCTGGAAAAATACTTAACTCAGGATTCTTAATTAACCTGGTTCCTTCTCTTATATTACAGCCATTTCTAACTGGTTACCTGTAAAATATTGAGGTTGTCTGGATAATCAAAGATAATGGAGATGATATTTTCTGAAGTTAAACACATATTTGATGTCAATATCATAGTTGTATTCCATCTGGGAATCAGGATCCATCCTGAACCACTGCTAAGTTCTAAGAGAAGTGTTCTAGGTTTAGGGTAAACATTACTGTTCAGACATTACTGAGTTCTTTTCAAAATTACATTTTCATGAGCTCAGTGACTCTGTACCACCTTGATGACAAAGCCCAAAACAGACATTCCTTATTTGGTCAAACTGAAAACTGTGTAAAAGTAGTATGAAGATGATTGGGAAATATATAACAAGCCATCCTAAGTCACCGCCTGTCCTGTGACACTGTAGAGCAATCTGTAAATGATTCATGGTAAGAAAGAGATGCATTAGCTCTCTGTATTTTAAAATAAGTCTCCACCTACTGGATCTCATAAAGAGAAACTAAACACAAATGAAAGCATACAAATGCCAAATTCAGCAAGAGCTGAGTAGCATGCTCAAAGGGAAACAAACCTAGACACCCAACTCAAAACTAGGCTGTGACTGTTAAATCCCAAGTTCCAAGATGAGTATGTATCCATGGGGAGCAGTCTCACAGACAAGAGCACAAACCCAGCTCACTCCCCTACTACTGCCTTGACCAATGTGGCCACAGACAAAAGTTCAAGGCAATCGTGCTTTTCTGAGCTCATGTATCAAAAGCAGGATAGAGAATATACAAGGAGGGAAAAACCCATATGATTTTTGGAAGTTGACTCCCTGAAGAAGATAACATTAGTTTCATGCCAAAGACATAAAACAACAAATCAGTCTAGAATTTTTACTTAAATGAATTTTTTAGCATTCATTTAAGAGAGCTTCCTAAATTACTGCTGATAGTTTTACTTGTGGATACTTGGTAGCCAAATTATTGTCAAATTTTAAGGCCAGGTTATTCTAAGAGGCCACTCTAATAGTAGAAGTAGTTATCAGCATATAAGTTGAGGCAGTTGGAGCAAAAAGGAAATCAGGCTTCTTTAGGGCAGATAGAAAATAGGTTCCATGTTTATCACCACCTCTGATCTTTCAGCAAAGGCTATAACTACAGGTGACAGCAGTGATACTGTGTTAAGAATGATTCTGAGGCCTTGTCCAGACAGTTTGCCTTGTTTACATGGTAGGAAGTTATAGAGTTTGCCATGCCTGGCCTAGAACCTCAAATATGCACAGGCCTGACTGATGCTATTCTCAAAAATGATGCTGTTCTCAGAAATGATATTCTCAAAAATCAATTTCAGAAGAAATGTAACTTTCTTACTTGGCGAAAAAAGCAAGAGTGGCTTAGAATTCTAAAGGGTAAGGAGAAAACACAAGCAAGTCTGTTTGTCTCTCAGCATGAGAGTCAATGGGTCTCAAGATCAATTTTGCCTAGTGTCTCCCCAGCTTTAGAGCAGCCCTGACTATCAGATAAGACAGGTATTTATCTCTTGGTCCATTTCTCTGTTCTGGGTGTTCCAGAATTGGAATGGCCACTTTTTTGTTGGAAAACACTACATCTCACTGTCCCCTGCTACTCAGGTGCATCTGAAGGGCTTGGGAAACTCCTGAGTCCTACACAGAGAAGCAGGCTTTTAACCCATCTTCTCTTTTATTTCCCTTCCTTACCTTCAGATCTTGGAGAAAGTTGTATAAGACCTTGAACACTTTAAGACACTGAGTTTAAAGTCCCCAAGAAATCAATTTTAGTGAAGTAATGCTGTAATGTAAGGATAACACACCAGTGAATAAAACTGGTACAGAGCGCTAGATGGAGAGAAGTCACAATCCTTGCCCTTTAGGAATCCAGAGAAAAATCTCTTTGTCACTGGATTTGGAAATAAACACACTGGAGTGCTTGAACTGTCCTAGTATTCCACAAACCTACAGGTTGTTCTGAACAGATAAATTCACAGGATGACTGCAACTCTATGAACTCAAATGTTTCAAGGACCTGGTCATAGCACTGAAGAAACTTTAAAGAACTGAGCTATTTAAAAAAAAAGTTACATGAATTCAATTGAATATAATTAAAAGGAGACTCCACTTTTGCTCAGAATTTTACCGGCAAAACTCTCTGGTTATTTGGCTATAACTTAATTTTGGACCTACAATTAATGTCAGGTTTTATGGGAATATGATATGTGTACTATGGCAAGTTAC
Source organism: Galeopterus variegatus (assembly GCF_000696425.1). Taxonomy (NCBI): domain Eukaryota; kingdom Metazoa; phylum Chordata; class Mammalia; order Dermoptera; family Cynocephalidae; genus Galeopterus; species Galeopterus variegatus. The sequence continues at coordinate 23,959 of NW_007737189.1, forward strand.
TTAATTAGCAAAGCATGTAAAAAACTTTAATTGCTGGTATCTTATAAAGATTTGCAGATTTGTCTTCTTTTCCTCCTTATTGTTTTTTTTTTTTCTTTTTTAGAATTTTACCCATCTATCTGGAGTTGGTGAAAGGTGTGATACCCCAGCAAATCTTTTAGCTAAAGGATGTCAATTAACCTTCATCGAAAATCCTGTCTCCCAAATAGAAATACTTAAAAATAAGCCTCTCAGTGTAGGCAGACAGAAAAATAGTTCTGACATTGTTCAGATTGCACCTCAAAGCTTGATTGTTAAATTGAGACCAGGTATGTTATGATTTCTTAACAGAAGAGTTACCTCTCTTCTGTATTGGCTCATGTAAATGAATCTAACATCATGTATGTAATACTGCTATCCCACTAATATATATTGCACTATATTACATATCACTGATTATTATGACTCCAATTTCTCATTCTTAAGGAACAGAAAATTGTTAGGCTAACGCTTTTCTTTATTCGCATGGGTCACTTGCACCCCAAATATGCAACTAAGAAATCTCTCTAACAGTAACCATGTGAATTACTCAAATATTGTTACGACTTACTTCTCATTTCCTCAAGGGTTGTAATGTAAATTTAAACTCCCCTTTATTTGGTTCTACTTTTCTAAAACGACACACACAGAAATTCAGCTTATCTTCCATCTAAATGGATGCGAGTTCTCCCAAGGACATATAAAATATCCTAACTTACACCTCCTTCAGTAGCTCTAAACTCACTGCTGAAAGATTTCCATGGGCTTGCTCATTTATAAACTTTACCACATAGTCCATGAAATCATTAAGTATCTTCAATAAGTTCTTATTGAAATGAAATAGCCGGCGGGCCCAGCGATTGGCCAGTCGCACAAAACTCTCGGTGTGTTTCATGGGTTTGCTTCCCCGCTGGGCCTTCGCAGGTGCAGAGCAGACCCTGCAAGTGCACGTCCGCCAGACCGAGGACTACCCGGTGGACTTGTATTACCTCATGGACCTCTCCGCCTCCATGGACGACGACCTCAACACAATAAAAGAGCTGGGCTCCCTGCTTTCCAGGGAGATGTCTAAATTAACTAGCAACTTTAGACTGGGCTTTGGCTCTTTTGTGGAAAAACCTGTTTCCCCTTTTATGAAAACAACACCAGCAGAGATCGCCAACCCTTGCAGGTAAGTGAGTGACTCTCTGGCGTCTCTGCGCGCTGATTTTCGGTAGAGATAACCCTCCGGGGCTGCACTTGCCAGGAGCTGGCTCCCTCCCTGGCGTTTCCGCTGCCTCTGGTTGGATCTCAGCAGTCCTCTCGGTCGCCGAGGCTGTGTGGAGCCAAAGTGAGGCCGCCTTAACTACGCAGCTCTGACCTTGGGTCCCTGCAGCATCTGCTGCCCTGCGTAGGTCAGAAGGTGGCAAACTAGGGTTTGTGTTCTGCAGACAAGGGGACCAAGTCTTGCACTGTAGGTTCCACTGGATTGTGCCCAACCCCAGCGCCTTAGCGACCTTCTATCCGCAGTGACCATGAGTTTCTGAGGCTGTTTGACAATAACGCAGAGTCTTTCTTCACTACAATGACTTCTGCCAAAATAGTAATTTTGGCAACTTCCGTTGACATACTTTGGGAAAGGTCGGTTTCTCTTATTGCTTGAAGAAGGCCTTTGCAGTCTTCACTCTTTCTTCACTACAATGACTTCTGCCAAAATAGTAATTTTGGCAACTTCCTCTGACATACTTTGGGAAAGGTCGGTTTCTCTTATTGCTTGAAGAAGGCCTTTGCAGTCTTCACTGCTGTTAAATTCAGTAGGAAATGAGTCAGTGACTCCATTATAAGAAGCTGTAACAAGCTTTTAAAACCATGTATTTTGCAGGTGATGGTCAAGGGCACGTTGCTTTGCGATGGCTTACCTGTACAGTCAATGACCTTTTCAAAATCAAACCATTTAATATCATATTGAAAAAGAGCTACCATTTGCTCCGTGCCAGACCCTGTGCTGAAGGTTTTACATAAATGACCTCATTCAATCTTCATAATAAGAGCAGTTAAAGCAGGTTTCATCATCACTATACTCACAGGAAGTAACAGAGGCTCTAAGAGGTTAGTAATTTGCCAAAGGCCACATGACTAATCAGTGATCTGTACCAAGATCTAGTTTGGTTCAAAACCAAGCCCTTCACTACTATGCATCTAGTAGGTATAGAATGACTTTCCAAATGTATATTAACTTTTAATACTTTTATACACCAAACGTATCAATCTCTATAAAAGACAAAGAACTTTTATTATATCATTTAAAAACATTTCATTGTGGTTCCCAATTATAACCTAACATAGCTAAAAATAATTTAATCATGGAGGGGATTTACCACTGATTGTAACTCTTAGGAAGTGTGTTTGGTTGCAAGTATCAGAGACTGGCTTAAAAAGGTACAGATTTTTTTCTGTCTCTCACATAAAGAAAGTCCAGAAAAAGGCAATTCAAGGCTGGAATGGCAAGTGCACTGACATCGGGGATCTTACGGCCTTTTTTCTTTCTGCTCCACCATCTTTGGCACTTGGATTTTATCTTCATGGTCCAAGAAGGCTGCTGGGGCACTAATCACTTCTTTATTACCGGTAGGAAGAAAGGAGGAAAAGAGGAGCAGATCAATAAAAGGCAATGTCTGTCTTCCCCCACCCCCTTTTTAAGGTGTAATTGGCATACACTAAAATGCACACATCGGAAATGCTCAGTTTGATGAGTTCTAATAATTGAATATATCAATGTAATCAGTACCCAAAACGTGATGTGGAACATTTGCATCACCTCAGAGAGTTCCCTCATGCTCCGTTACAGTCAATTCTATTTCCTCAGAGGCAACCACTTTCCAATTACTATCATTTAGATTGGTTTTGCCTATTCTTGGATTTCATATAAATGGAATAATGTACTACATACCTTTTGTGTCTGGCTTCTTTTGCTCAACATAATGTTTTTGAGATTTATCTATGATTTTGCGCGTATCAGCAGGCTGTTCCTTTCTGTTTTAAATAATACTCCATTGTGTGGATTTACTACATTTTGTCTATTCATTCTCCCAGTGATGGACATTTGGGTTGTTTCCATTTTTTGGTTATCATGAAAAATGCTGCTATGATCACTTTCATATACATCTTTGTATGGATGTATGTTTTTATTTCTCTTAGATACCTAGACTTGAATTGCTGAATTCTATAATAAATGTACATTTAATTTTTTAAGAAACTACCAAACTATTTTCCAAAGTGGAGGTACCATTTTGCATTTCCAACAGCAGTGTGAGAGGGTTCCAGATATTCCACATCCTTGTAACTCTTCTTGTTGTCAGTCTTTTTAGTGTTAGCTATTCTAATATGTGTGCAATAGTAACTCATTGTAGCTTTAATTTGCATTTCTTTAATGATAAATGATGTTGCACATCTTTTCATGTGTTTGCATTCTTATTTCTTATTTTGTGAAGTATCTTTTCAAATCTTTTACCCAGTTTTAAAAATTAGATTGTTTGTCTTATTATTGTGTTATAAGAGTTCTTTATGCACTCTGGACACAAGTTCTTTGTCAAATATGTGTTCTGCAAATATTTTCTCCCAGTTTGTGGCTTGTATTTTTTATCTTTCTAGCAATGTATTTGGTCAAGCAAAAGTTTTAAATTTTTATGAAGTCCAGTTTACCAACTTTCAATTTTATGGTTAGTGTATTTTTTTTCATAAGAAACCTTTGCCTACTCTAAGGTCACAAAGATTTATCTTACGTTTTTTTCTAGAAGATTTATGGTTAAATCTTTTATGTTTAGGCCAGTGATCTCAAATTAGCTTTTGAAATGAGAAGAAAGGTCTAGGTTTATCTTTAGTTTCCATACTAAGTTGTTCTAGGACTATTGGTTAAGCAAGACTTTTTTTTCCACATTGAATTATTTTGATTTCTCTGTTTAAAAGCAATTGACCGTATATGAGCAGGTCTAATTCTGGATACTCTATTCAGTTCTATTCTGTTTCATTGATCCATTGACTATATCCCCTTGTAACACTAATGCCTCACTGTATTGCTTACAATAGCTTTATAAAAAGTCTTGGAAACAGGAGTGTAAATCCTCCAACTTTGCTCTTTTGTTTTGGCTATCCTAGGTCCTTTGCATTTCCATATAAATTTTAGAATCAGCTTGTCAATTTTTTCAAAAAATATGCTGAGATTTTGATTGAGATTGCACTGAAACCATGGATCAATTTGAGGAGATTGGACATCTTAAACATATTGAATCTTCTAATCATTTCACATGACATATATCTGCATTTACTTATATCTTGTTTAATTTATCTGAGCAATGTTTTGTTATTTTCAGTGTAGAAATCTTGCACATCTTTTGTTTTATTTATTCCTAGAGGTATTTTTTAAATTTCAGTTTCCAATTGTTTGTTGTTACCATGTAGAAATGCAGTCGATTTTGCATATTCACTTTGTATCCTGCAACGTTGATAAATTGTCTCCTCAGTTCTAGTCTTTTTGCAGATTCCTTAAAATTTCCTATGTACATCATCATGTCATCTGTGAATAACATCTTCTTCCTTTGTAATATCTATGCCTCGTCTTTCTTTTTCTTCACTTATTGTGCTGACTAGGATCTCCAGTGCAATTTTAAACAGAAGGAGTGAGAGAGGACACCCTTGTTATGCTCATGATGTTAGCCGGGAAGCTTCAATGGGTCACTATTTAGTATGTTGTTAGCTAGTGGTTTCTTTGGATTCCCTTTATCAGATCAAGGAAGTTCCTTTCTATTACCTTTCTATTACTTGTTCGTGGGGTTTTTTTAATTGTAAGTGGAATTTTATTGAATTTTATTTCCCCAATTTAAGGAGTTTTGCCAGAAGTTTTACCCAACACCTTAGACTTGCATCTCACTGGCCAGGACTTAGTTACATACCCACGGCTAGCTGCAAAGGAAGCACATTGCTTCCCCTGCTCCCCTCCCACCCTCCCCACCCTCCGCCTC
>NW_007737189.1:29248-33182 GCF_000696425.1 Galeopterus variegatus
CACCCTCCCCACCCTCCGCCTCCCCCCCAATTAGGATTCTGTTACTAGGGAAGTAAGAAAGAGTAGATACTAGGTGGCATCTAGCAGTTCCTGCAACACTGAACACACAGATTTCTAGAAAGAATTATGATTTGTACCTTCATAAATGCTGTGTAATAAATAGTAAGGTATGATTATTATTATCAATTGTTTGATTCACTTGTAAAGGGAAATAAGCTTGGTGCTAACAGCCTCTTAACTGTCTAATATAAAAACATTTCTCATGCTTCTGGCCTTCTTTTTTTTAAATCAGAGAATATTGTACCTTTCTAAAATTTAGTTCTTTGGCATATTACGTGTCTTTCTCCTGCAACAAGCTTGAGTAGAGAGTCTAGTAGAGCAATTCCATCTAGGATTACAAAATGCTACCTCTGCCCCAGGGGGTGTCTTTATAATCATCCTTTCTGTCACAGGCCAGATAAGATACAGCAACAGGAAGTACAATAATGACCATGGGAAACAATGAGTGTTACAGTTACCGGAGAAAACACTTAAAATTAGCAAGGTTAGATGGCTTAGCTATGCTGGCAGCCTAGTATCATGAAGTAACGAGACCCTGTATTAATCAAGCTTCTAGAAAATGAAAGAAAGCAGTTTGGTTCTTTATTTAGCTCTGATGTTTCATTCATGCATTCATTTATTAAACAAAAATTAACTGAGCTCCAACTATAACCAAGCATTGTGCTAGGAGGCATGGGGCTATCTGGAAGAAAAAGACCTAGGCCCAGTCTTCAAGGAGCTGAAGTTCTTTGGAGGAGCAGACACGGAGTATAGCACGATGGTTATGAGCATGGGCTTTGGAGTCAGCCCTGGATTAGGTCTTGATTCTTCTATTCACTTATAATGTGATCTTAGGTAAGTTCATTCACCTTTCAAATCTCCATTTTTTTCCTCTGTAAGTTTGGAATAACAATACTGATCACACAAAGTGGTTGTAAAGATTGAATGAGAGGATGAGTGGAAGCATTTGGCACTGGGCCCAACTGTGATAAGTTCTCAATAAATAGTAGGTACAGTACTATTAACAATAACAGAAAGCGGTTAGGGGGAAACCAGAGCACTGTGCAGTGAGTAGGGAACCAAAACAGGACATCTTGAAAGGGTCAGTATGTCCTATTTTCTAAAGGTGTTTCTTTTATTCTTCTTGCAAAATTTACCAAGTTATAAATGGCAGGTTCTTTTTGTTGTTGTTGCAACATTATATGTTTTCCTTTCTTATTACATCCTGTATTAGTCCATTTCTGTTGCTTACAACAAAATACACAGAACTGGGTAATTTGTAAGGAAAACGAAATTTATTGCTTGCAGTTTCAGAGGCTGGGAATTCCAAAGTCCTGGGAACACATCTGGTGAGGTGACTATAGCCATGCAAGGTGTCACGTGGTGAGAATGGAGGAGCAGAGTGAAACTAATTTCTTCATGTGTTATGCTTAAAGCCCTCAGAACCACGTCCCTGACCACCATTATTAATCCATTCACTACAGCACGGTCCTGCAATCCAATCACCTCTTCAAGCCTCCACCTTTCAATTACCATAATAGGATTTCCCATTCTCAGCAGTTACACTGGGAATTAAGCTCCCAATACATAAACCTTGGGGGACACAATTTAATTAATCTACAGCACATACCTAATTCTCTCACTTTCTGTGCCCAGATACCATGTCTTACACATATATACACCAAGACAAAAGGTCAATCCTTTGATCAAACTAAACCAAACCTAAAAAGTCAATCCTTTGATCGAATTAAACTTTATGCTTATAGAAAAAAATGTTCTTTAGCATAGAGGCAATGAGAGGTGAGAGGAAAGAGCACAGAGTTTTTCAGACCTGGATTTAAATAATAACTTTGAACAAACAACTTAGTCTCTTTGAGCTCAGTCTCTACCTATAAATGGGGTTAATAATATTGACCTTCTAGAATAATCATGAGAATTGAATCATAACAGGCATTCAAAATAAGTATTACTTTTCTTCCTCTCATTAACATTTATTAATTTATCTCTAGTTATTTCAATCTAGTGGTCCTCAAACTTTTAGATCTCAGGACTCCCTTACATTCTTAAAAATTAAGATCTCAAAGAGCTTTAGTTTATGTGGGTTATATCTATTGATAGTCACCATATTAGAAAGTAAAACTGAAAAATTTAAATAATCACTTATCGATTCATTTAATAATTACAATAAGAAATCTACTACAATTACTATAACATTTTAAAAAATATATTTGTGGTCTTTTTTCTAAGCAATATACTATTTTTATAGCAGTTTTAAGTTTACAGAGAGATAGAGCAAAAAGTATTGATACTATAACATGTTTTCATGAAAAATAGCTATGTTTTTCAAAACAAAACAAAAATTAGCAAGTCTTCTAAAACAGAGTGGCACTGTTTTACATTTTTACAAATGTCTTAAACATCTGGTTTAATAGAAGACAACTGGATTCTCATATATGCTTCTGCATTTAATTTGCTGCAATATATTTTTTTGGCCAAATTCCATGAAGAAAGTCAAACCCCAAATAGAAATACACTTGGAAAAGGGAGAAGTATTTAATAGCTTTTTTTAATGACTGTGGACATTCTTCTTTTATATTACGTTCAAACTACGTGATAGGTAAAAGTTAGTTTTGTGTGGAATATGAAACAGTATCAGTGAATCTTTTATATTCTGTTACATTAAAATCCTTTGGTCTGTCTTGCACTTTGAATGGCTCTTTTACTTTGTAACATGATACTTTGGTCATTTGGAAAATATTGGTTCACTGAGTTATGCAGATCTTTCAGATTTCATGATACAGTATCAGAAAATCACATTTCTTAATATCAATCTCATCAGATAAATCTTGAAATATTGGAATGTCCTGGTAGTATCTGGTAGTATTCTTAATCTCATGGATAGCAGATGAAAATTTTCCAAAATTCTCACTTTCTAGTTACCTCGAAATTTTTGTCCTTGGTAACAAATACTGGCAATTGTTTTCCTTGAAGGAACAGTCTCTCTTTATTCAGTTTTAAGAACCTGTCTGCCAAATACTCAAGTTGGAGTAATAGTTGGACGGTCAATCATTCTTTTACATAAAAAGGGTGTTCTATAAAAAATGGTCCAGTTCAGTTCAGACAGTCACACAAGTGCTTTTCCTCTCTGAACATTGTGTTTCGGTGTGTAGCAGAAGTGCTTCACACATATTTCCCCCACTCACTGAAAAAAAACCCCTATGTATTCAAAGATGCAGACTTAATACAAATAATAACTTGTACTGATTCATCAAGGACAATCAAGTGAAGCGAACATGTATTTTTATTATTATGGTGAATGCTTGCTAGGAAAAAGTATAAGAACAACTAGTACAGCCGGTGCCACTGCCTTGATAAGTGCTGAGGCACCAGCACTTTTACTCACCGCTGCTTCCGAATCATCACTGCAAATGTTAACACAGTGAAAAGGGTAAATGACATCTTTGAATTGCTGTGAAAAGTTTGACTTTAAGAACCCCTTGGAAGGTCTCAGGGACCCCCAGGGGTCTGTGCACCACACTTTATTTTATTTTATTTTTTTTAAAAAAGATGACCGGTAAGGGGATCTTAACTCATGACTTGGTGTTGTCAGCACCACGCTCAGCCAGTGAGCGAACCAGCCACCCCTATATGGGATCCGAACCCAGGGCCTTGGCGTTATCAGCACCTCACTCTCCTGAGTGAGCCACGGGCTGGCCCTGTGCACCACACTTTAAAAACGACCCTTTTAATCTATTTCTAATGCTTTCTGGAGTAGCTTTCTCTATTTTCTTTGGTCAGAAAATCACGGGCCGGCCCGGTGGCGCACTGCTATAGTGCACCGCTTGCGAAGTGCGGCGGCGCTCCCGCCGAGGGTTCGGATCCCACATACAGACCA
>NW_007737189.1:34182-55880 GCF_000696425.1 Galeopterus variegatus
GCCGGTCCCGGTCCGGTGCGGGGGCGACACTGAGGGTTGCGATCCGTTGCCGGACACGGAAAAAGACAAAAAAAAAAAAAAAAAAAAGAGAAAATCACTTAAAATTTATTTCACCCTGTAAGAATGCTAAAGCTAAATGAAAGAGTTTCCTTTGCTGTTGTCTAAGCTATAGCAACAACAACAACAACAAAAATTCTTCTTTTTCATATTTATAAATGAATGTGCATTTAAAAATATTTAATAGCACAAAAGTTAAATTTTCTTTCTCTATCAAACATTTTGAAGGATTTTTTTTAACATCATTCTACATATGTTATGGTGTTTTGTTTTGAATTTGACACCAACAATGAGGAATTTGTTGTGGTTTTGCAAGAGGAAACTGAACTATGAAATGCTTAAATGGATTTTCTATGTGTACACAAATATAAACACGTGAGTATACAGTATACAGTCTTACTACAAAAGTAATAATACATGTGAAAATACAGACAAAGAAGAAAATGGAAATAATTTCTAACCCCGTTATCAGAAAAAGATAATGTTAACTTTTTGGTATATATCAGTATAGTCTTATTTTATAAATACTTATTTTAAATTTTAGCAGAAAATGTAAGTAGTACTTTTTTATAATGTGTTTCGTAATTATCCTGCATTTTAAATGCAAAGCTATTGCTGTCTAGGGACTCAAAATCAAGTCATTTGGTGAGAAGTGCCTATTTCTTCAATCACTATGCAAAGAAAATAACAACCAGATATGAGCATTTGTTGGAGGAAGAACTCTGTCAAAACAGGGGCAATCTCCACTCAAAATTTCCTGCTGTGACCTATCTCTGACTTTTGGCTTTGTTTTAGCTAGTCTCCCATCACTTGAGTGTTTAGTGAATTAAGTTAAAATTTGATTGCACTTGGGCCGGCCCGTGGCTCACTCGGGAGAGTGCGGTGCTGATAACACCAAGGCCCCGGGTTCGGATCCCATGTAGGGATGGCCGGTTCGCTCACTGGCTGAGCGTGGTGCTGACAACACCAAGTCAAGGGTTAAGATCCCCTTACCGGTCATCTTTAAAAAAAAAAAAAATTTGATTGCACTTCCCAAAAGCATGGAGTTCTAGTAAGATCTACGTAACAGATAATTCTAACCAACGGATATAAATTTCTTATAAAAAGATAGAACTGCTAGTTCTTTGATTCCAGAAGATGTTCAAATGTCATTTTAACATCGTATAAACCAACAGCCCCAAATAAAAGATTAAACAAATTATTTCCAAGAATAGTTAGGTCCTAGGGACAATGGTATACCTAGCAGGGTTACATACTCTGTATCTCATATAATCTTTACAGCAACTCTGTGAAGTAGGTATTATCATTTCCATTTTATGAATGAGGACACTGAGGCTCAGCAGTGTTAAGGAACTTGCATAAGGATAGGTAATTGTTCAGTCTTTTTATTCTAAATCTAATGCATTTTCTATGACTCCACAGGTATTTCAAACACTATCAGGGCAATTAGAACAAATGCTAAATTATTGTCATTTGACAGGTTAACTATTTTGGGGGGAAAAATAATTAGACCTCTTCTTCATATGACACTTTAAAATACATCTCATATTTGAGGGTAGGGAAAAATTTAACTACATAAAAAGTTTTAAGGTATATATCCAAAAACATTACAAACAAAATTAAGAGATAAACTATAAGGAAAGAATGTTAATATTTTTAAAAGAGTCCTGAAAATTAAATTAGAAAATCAAAAATACCCCAATAAGAAAATGAGCAAAGGATATAAGCTGGCAATTGACAAAAGAAGAAATAGAAAATGTTAATAAATATGGACAAGTGCATAAGACTAACAAGTCTTAGTAGTAATAAAATGAAAATTAAAAATAATAATTGTAGCTAATCAACTGGGACAGTTTTGTTTTTTTAAATGATGCAGTCTAATACACAAATATTAGAAATGGCTACTGATACAAACTCTTTGGAAAAGAGTTTGTTAATATGGCTCAAAGGTAACTCTCCAACCCCCCATCAAAGAACTTATTCTAAGCAAAGATATAGAATAGTTTGTGAAGATGTATGTAGAGAAATCACTGTATTATTTAATTATAGATAGATTTTCAAAATAAATTTTCAGCAATAGAGAGATGATCAAATAAACTATAATACATCTCACAACCATTAAAATTTGTTTTCTTCTGTACATGTTCATATAAAACTCATATTTTCTTCAATGAACATGCATTATTATTTTAATCAGGAAATAACATACGATTCTAGAAATGTCATTATCCAGATCCATTATCTGTCCTCAGATCTGTGCTAGACTCTGTGTGAAGTGATTTATGGAAGAAATGACATTAACGTTTATTAAGCACTTACTCTGAAAAGCTCATTGTGCTGTGTGCTTTGCATATTTTATCTCATTCAAGCCTCACAACAATCCTGCTAAGTAGATACTATCTGTGGTCAGCACTTCAGAGTTTCAGTGAAACCTGATGCATGATATTAAAAATAAAACAATAAGATTGCCTTCTGAGAGTTAAAGTTAAACATAATGAATCAGAAAGAAAATATGAAAAATTACCTGGAAGCATCAGACAGGCTCCCGAGCCCAAGAGACCCAGTGTCTTGACACAGCTAAAAGAACAGATAAGCCTGGGTTCGGGAAGGGTAGAGAAAGAGGGGTCACAGAAGCAAGTATGGGCCACATGCATCCAAGAACCTTAGCCAAGGCAGTTCCAGAATTTCCAGTGCTTTTGATTGTCATAGCGTCCCAAACTTTTGTCAGCAGAGGAAGCCAACCACAGATGGGGGAGGGGCCAACTGTGGGCAAGAGCGTCCGTTCTGGAGATAACTGTCTTTGGACATCTTAGGCTGTGCCACTCAGTGCTGGGGTCCTCCAGCACACCTTGTTCTGAAGCCTGGGGACACATCAGATTCTCAGCTGCTTCCCATGGAAGTTGACTGACAGGAAGAAAATGACTGTCCCTGTAGACACCAGCAATCTGGTCCCAATGAGAGCTTCATTACTCAGTGTATAAGAATCAGCAGTCATTCTGATTTGTATACACAGTTGATTCTCTTTATTCATGGTAGTCATGTTCTACAAACTCGCCCCAAGCACTGAATTATTGCCTACTGAACCATTGCTCCTAAGGAAAATACAGAGTTAGGTTCCTGCAAGCCTCTGGTCACACATTTTCAGCAACCAATCAATACGCAATCTTGTTTTGTGTGTGTTTTTGTTTAAAAACACCTTATTTCATAGATATTGTCAATTCATTACTATTGAACTCTCAGACAATAGCACTATAACTCATGCTTGAACTAAGCTTATCTCACACACATATTTTCTCCATAAGGCACAGCATACTTCTTGCATTTTGGAACACTATATCCTACTTTAGCATCATGCTTGGGGGCTATTTTAAACAATGGAATTATCAATAAAAAGCACACGCACACGCACACACACACACACACAAACATGGCACTAAAAAGACAGTGAAAAGGACACAAGGACACGTGTTTACAGTATGTGAGCTGAAACAAGAAGGCAGCGCTTGGTCTTGCTTGACCTCAGTGGCGAACGTACACATGGGGAGATTCACATCTTTTTGCCTCTGCCCATGTCCATGAATGACTGAAAAAATGATGCAAGTATTGATTTGGGGGTTACAAATAAATTTTAATGAGTAGGTAAATTCAGAAATACTAAATCTGCAAATAATGAGGACCAACTGTAGACCTCAGGCAGACGAACTTGCTAAACAGGAACCTGACCTTGAAAGAGGCACCTGCTCTTCATGTGCTGACAAGACAGGCTGCTGGACCCGCAGGGCCCAGGCCCAGGCACCACGTGTGTCCTTTCAAAAGTCAACCAGCTCTCCCAGGGCAGTACTCCACACCCTCCCTGGTGGCTACTCTTTTATGTCTCTTTGCGCTTTCACACCAATGATTCTTAAACTTTAGCATGCATCTGGAAAGCTTGGTACAACACAGATTGCTGAGCCCACCCCCAGCATTTCTAACTCAGTAGGTTCTGGGGCAGTGCTCCAGATTTTGCATTTCTAACAATTTCCCACATGATGTTTATGCTGCTGGTCCTTGGACCTTACTTTGAAAGCCTCTACCCATATTATTATGCCAATTTTACAAATGAAAACCCAAAGCTCAAAAAGGTTGAGTAACTTGCCCAAAGTTTCACACACAGCTAGTAACTGGCTTTCAAAATAAGACGTGTCTAAATTCATGATCAGCTCTTTCTGTTCTACTGTAATATCATTGGTGCAGATTTCATCCTAACATGGCATTTTAGGTGATCATTTTATTCCCAGGCTGACCCACAACAGTCTATTCAATCACAGTAGAGTTAGACACTAGAATCAATAGCCTTGCTGTGATTTTTGATCCCTCAGCAGGCAGGGCTGGGAGTACAGGAGGGAGCAGAGGAGGAGCAAGACAGGTTCCTCTCTTGTCTTGCTACAGGGTGACTCATACCCGATGACAGCATGAGACACCAAAATACAAAAAAATCATTGTCACAATGTAAAGTTAATGTGGATTTTGGTTGGGAGGCAATTGGAAGTAGTGATCACAGACACACACACACACACACACACACACACACTCACTGTAGTGGGAGTTTGATCACCTGATATCTGTTATCTGAGTTTGAATCAGTGCGAGACACACAGTAAGCTCTGTGCTAGCTAATATAATCAACTTGGAAACATGGTGGGTGGGAGAAGATGACAACAACCTTAATTGAGATTCATAGCAAAGTTACAGAGTCAGGCCTTCTGGAAAAATTAATCTTCATTTAATGAAATGTTGCTAGACTATCAAATCCATTCATTGTGTGTTGCATCATACTTCACCAGGATTATTTTTACATTTTACTTTTGCAGTAGTATTCTGTACTCCTGCCTACCAACATTTGGATTCAAGCACATTTTGCCATTGACAAATGATGCCGAAAGATTCAATGAAATTGTGAAGAATCAGAAAATTTCTGCCAATATTGACACACCTGAAGGTGGATTTGATGCAATTATGCAAGCTGCTGTGTGTAAGGTATGCTGAGGGGAGCAGTGTTTCACTCTGCTAACATAAATTTCATCTCTGACTAACAAATCTACTTTGAAAAGCCTAGCTAATTTTATCTTTCCTTTAATCATCATATTTCTACATTTGATACTTTTCTTAAAACACAAAATTCTTAATTCAATCATGTTGAAATAGGAACTGTTTTTTATGCCTAATATTTGAATAATCTAAGAAAATTCTTATTTATTTATTTATTTTTATTTTGGGAGGCTGACCAGTATGTGGATCTGAACCCTTTCATATAGTTTTTTTTTTTAATGGAAACATAATTGATTGTACGTATCTGTGGGGTATAGCATTGAATATCAATACCTGTGTGCAATATGTGATCAGGATAATTACTGTATTTATTATTACACATTGTAATCATTTTTTGTAGCCCTTTACCAATTTCTCACTAACCACCCTCCCTCTCCCCCTTTCCTTCCTCTGGTGGCTTCGGTTTCATTCTCTCCTTTTGAAAGTTCAACGAATTATTATGACTGTTGCTTCTTTCTTTCTTTCTTTCTTTCCTTCCTCCCTCCCTCCCTCACTTCCATCCTTCCTTCTTTCCTCCCTCCCATTCATGAGTGAGGACATGCTGAATTTCTCTTTCTGTGCCTGGCTTATTTCACTTAACATAATTTTCTCTAAGCTCATCCACATTGCTGCAAATGGCAGAATTTCATTCTTTTTAATGGCAGAATAGTTTTCCATTGTGTATATATATACCACACTTTCCTATTCAGTTGCCTATTGATGGGCATTTAGGTTGGTTCCAACTCTTAACCATTGTAAATAGAGCTATGATAAACATGGGAGTGCAGGTATCCCTTCAACATGATCTACATTCCTTTGGGTATACACCCAACAATGGGATTGCTGGATTGTATGGCCGTTCTATCTGTAGTTGTTTTGAGGAATCTCCACACTGTTTTCTATAATGGGTGCACTAACAGTGTATCCCATCCTCTTTCTCTGCATCCTTGCCAGTGTTTATTCTGCCTTTTTGATAATAGCGAATCTGACTGGGGTGAAATGATATCTCAGTGTGGTTTTGATTTGCATTTCCCTGATGCTTAGCGATATTGAGCATTTTTTCATGTACCTGTTGGCCATTTGTATGTCTGCCTTTGAGAAATGAATATTTAGCTCCTTTACCCATTTTTTAAATCAAGTTACTTGTTTTTTTTTTACTATTTAAATTTTTTGAGTTTCTTGTATATTATGGATATTAATCCCTGTTGGATGCATAGTTTGCAAGTATTTTCTCCCATTCCATAGGTTGTCTTTTCACTCTGTTACTTGTTTGTTTCACAGTACAGAAGCTTTTTAGTTTGATATAATCACATTTGTTTATTTTTTCTTTTGTTGCCTGTTCTTTTGGGGTCTTATTCATAAAATCTTTGCCCAGTCCTACATCCTGAAGTGTTTCCCTTATGTTTTCTTTTAGGAGTGTTATAGTTTCAGGTCTTATGTTTAAGTCTTTAATCCATTTGGAGTTGATTTTTTTGTATGATGAGAGTTACAAGTCTAGTTTCATTCTTCTACACATGGATGTCCAGTTTTCCCAGCACCACTTATTGAAAAGGCAGTCTTTTTGCCAATGTATGTTCTTGGTGCCTTTGTCAAAGATTAGTTGGCTGTAAGTATGTGGGTTGATTTCTGTGTTCTCTATTCTGTTCTGTTGGTCCAAGTGTCTGTTTTTTTGCCAGTACCATGCTGTTTTGGTTACTATAGCTTTGTAGTATAATTTGAAGTCAGATAGTGTTATGCCTCTGGCTTTATTTTTTTCCTTGCTCAGGATTGCTTTGGCTATTCAGGGTCTTTTGTTCTTCCATATGAATGTTAGGATTGTTTTTTTATTTCTGTGAAGAATATTGTTGGTATTTTGATGGGGATCGCATTGAATCTGTAGATCATTTTGGGTAGTATCAATAGTGTTGGGAAAATTTGGTCGAAACAATAGTCATATATGATTAATTTTCTTTTTTTTTTAAAAAAGATGACCAGTAAGGGGATCTTAACCCTTGACTTGGTGTTGTCAGCACCACGCTCCCCGTGGCCTTGGTGTTGTCAGCACCGCACTCTCCCGAGTGAGCCACAGGCCGGCCCATATATGATTAATTTTCAAAGATCAAATACATATGGTATACAGGTGATGGTAGTCAATGTTGTACCCCCAAAATATGCATAATTAATTATGCTTCAATAAAAAAATTTTCAAAGATCAAGATCAAATTAATTAGTTTTTGAATTAACTATGGTTAAAAAAAAACCAAAGGCAGAACATTAATGAAAAAAAATTAAAATATTTTTATTTTGAATAGCCTGAATCACTATATATCTATACATGTCAGTACATATCTACAACATTGTAGGAACTCTGCTTCTCCTTGACTATCTGACAAGTATCCATGAGAATGATTCCCCTGTTTTAGACAATAGCCCTTCATGGAAAATGTCAGGAAACAGACAGGGCTGAAGCTCCTAGAAGATGGAAGGGGCAAGGAATTAGAGGAGGAAGGAATGGGATAAAGTGGGATGGAGGAGAGAGGATGAGTTTTGGCCCAGCTAGTTCCTGTACTAATATTAATTAAAGGGGAGAGCTCTGCTAGATACAAACAACAGACTGTCTTAATTAGCAGGACCTTGGGGCCATACTTTGATAAGCAATTCTTATCCTTTTATTAGACTTCTAATTTTTGGATGATATCATTAGAAAGAGAAATATATGCCTACTGTTGGGTGACATTCTAATGAAACAGGTTTACTTTGAGTCCATTTTGTATTGCATTTTGACTAGTTTTGCTTCAGTTTGTATTTGGGATTATCTGTGACCTCCCCCACCTCCTCACTTCATTTTTCTGGTGAATTGAAAGCTGGATGGTAAAAATAATTAACTATATAAAAGTCAAGATCAACTGAATACTGATTGTAGCAGAACTTTTTTTTGTGAAGCATAAATCATCTGAAAATGTTATCCAGGAAAAAACAGATGTCACAGAATTTCATTTTTTAATTTATGAATATTATCAACTCACAATAGATAGAAAAGGCTAAAATAGATAAACCAGCAATATAACAGAACTTTTTTTTGTGAAGCATAAATCATCTGAAAATGTTATCCAGGAAAAAACAGATGTCACAGAATTTCATTTTTTAGTTTATGAATATTATCAACTCACAATAGATAGAAAAGGCTAAAATAGATAAACCAGCAATATATTTTTCATACTCTGAATGTGTCCAGGCATAATTGATCCACACTGAATAAATGCCTGTCTCTCTCCAATACATCCAAATGTTTCTCTCTCACTGCAGGAAAAAATTGGCTGGCGGAACGATTCCCTGCACCTCCTGGTCTTTGTGAGTGATGCTGATTCTCATTTTGGAATGGACAGCAAACTGGCAGGCATCGTCATTCCTAATGATGGGCTTTGTCACTTGGACAGCAAGAATGAGTACTCCATGTCAACTGTCTTGGTGTGTAAGCTGTTGTCAGGGCTATAAGTAGGCCAACGAAGTAACAATTGCTGTAATGCAACGTGGAATAACTTGCACTTGCTGAAAACAGTGCACATTTTATGATTTGAGATTTAAAAAGTGCCTCCCCTCAATTCTCCCATCATTAGAGGAGCATAGGTGGGTGGTGGGGACATGGCAGAAGTTTCGATCTGCTATAGCACTTGTGATCCCAGAACCTCCCCAACTTCTTAAAGGTCCTGGGGCCAGCACAAAGCAGCATAGGCAGCTCATTCTGTTCTCAACCACAGCCCCAAAAGGGAGGCTCAGACCAGAACAGTAACCACACAAGGGTTGCTGTGAATGATAATTCCAGGGTCATGCCCCTAAATCATGCCATGCTTTCATGGACCACGGTGCTCCATGGGAAACAACTAGTCAGGTACTACTTGGTTGGTGCTTATTAACATTTTGCTTATTGTATGTCATTTTAAAAATTCTGGTGACATTTAAAGAAAAAAATACCTGACTTGTGTAAAACAAGTAAACTTTTCAAAGCTCTTTTGGCATACATGATCTCATCTGATCTTTAACAGAACCCTGGGTATACAACTGCTTTCCCTGAATGAACTATGAGGCTGCCATGCTGTGCACGTTATTCCCTCTATTCGGAATGTCCTTCCCTCCGAGGCTGCTGAGAAACTCTTAATTATCCTTCAACACTGAGTTCAATCATTAGTGCTCCTAGAGAGCCCTGTTTGACCTCTGTCAGACCCCGAAGTGATCGTCTCTCCTTTTGCTCTCACTCATAGATGTCTTCTCGCACATCTGTATGTGGAAACGTGTTTGCCTACATCTGTCTGTCCTTCTCTGTTGCACACTCCTCAGGGCCAGGACTCGTTTATTATTTCTGTTTCCTGACAGCACAGTGCCTGGAACATGGTGGGTGGCGACTATTACGTGAAATAGAATTAAATTATGAAGGAGCAACCTGAGAAGGTCATATTATCCCCATTTAACATTTGTGAAAATATGGTACAGAGAATTTAAGTGACTTCTTTAAGCCACAATGTTGTAGAAGTCTATATAGGGGAGAGAGAAAGAGAAAGAGACCCAGAACTCTAATATCACTTGGAAAAACTATTTCTGGAAACTCTAACAGTTTATTAATTACTCACTACCATTTCTTGACCTAAATTTTTAAATTTCAACATGACTGTTTTCCCCTGACTTTTGATCGGTAGTATTCCCCAAACATGTATATTCTTTAATCACATAATCTGCCTTTTCATATTACAGTACCAGGCAGATAGCCACATTTTGTTTTTTAGTCAATAATGGATGAGAAACTGTGAGAAATGGATCTTTTTCATTAACTTTTTCTTGAAACATTTTAAATACCCCATAATAGACATCTCGAAAGTACCACGATCATAGAAGCAAACACTATCTATTGCCTAATATGAACTTCTCATCTAATGAATGTTCAATTCATTCTTGCTGAGTAATTTGCTACAAATGCACAGAAGCCACGGACCATTTCCATGCCCACCTGCAACATAGCCCCCTGGGGCCTTTGAGCACTTCCTGCAGACTCAAAACCAGGCCAGATTCCTGGGGCCACAAAATAGTAGGATGTGGTTCCTGGCCCTGAACTTACAGTATATTTGTGGGAATTAAACCAACAGATTTGATTCAAATAGAAAACCACATTTGTCCACCTATGAAGGGCTATGTGGTTTGATCCTGGCTATACACACACAGCAGGCGAAAAGTACAGGAACATGTGGAGGTGAGGAGGGGCCAGCATTGGAGGGATTTAGGCTTTAGGGTGAAAGATATTTGGGCAGTTGAAAAGCAGAGGAAATTGAACATGCCAGACTCGGGAAGATTAATAATATCTGATATCTCTACTAATAAAAATCAAAATATGATGGACAGCACATATTATTACATAGCCAGATTTGTAGTTGGGTAATTTACCTGAGTATTTTAGGAAAAACTAGGCTTTTCTCTCAACTTGAAACTTGTACCTAAAGAAGACTTTAGATGAAAATATTCCAGTAGTGCTGAGAATATGTGAACACACAGTAGGGTACAGGAGGGCTTATCTCTCAGTGTTCCTCCATTTTGGCTGGCTTCAGTCATAACCAACATATTCTTAGCATAATTGTTTGCAGGCTGCTCCCTCATTTGAGTTTCCTCTTTGTACACTACGCACATGTGCATTCATTTGACAAGCAAGTGTGCTCCGTGTTTTCCAGACTTGAAAAGTAAAATCCATCTTCAAAATTTGGTAACTAATAACTTCTATTATTTTTAAAAGTATTTGGAATGAACATGTCAATGGAACAGAAGTACAATGTGCTTACTAAGTACAATGTGTTTTCAATTGTCCTGTAAAAATATTGCAGGATCCCATAGAGGTGATTTGTGATATTAAAATGGCAGTAAGACCAAACCCAAGTACTGAAACAGGAATGTCTCAAATCAGACAGTAGCGTGTCATTCCTCAGCACACTGTCCCCTCCTTAACCCTCATTCCACCTTAATATAATTCCAGAGTTTCAGAGCTCTAAGAGTCACCTCTGTCACATACATCATAGTCTCTCTGCCCTTCCCTCAACTCTAATATTCCTACCTGCTGGTAAGTGGCACTTAGAAGAAAAAAAATATTTCTCTACCCTTGAAAATATGACACACTATCAGTTTTAAAATAAATTTCAAGTGATCTACTTAGAAATGACAGAGCATAATACACTACATTGACAGGAACTGACTCAGGATTTAATTGGATTTATAATGTTTAGGAAATAATTATTAAACCAACTAAGTGAATAATGCTAATTGTGCAATTTGTTTATCACTTAGAGTGATAAATACAATAATGTCTGTAAGCATTGAAATGCCAAACTCAGTAAGATATCTTTGAAATAAATATTCGTATCCTTACATTCTTTTATTAAGATGAAACTTAAGATCTCTATGTTAATTTTAGGAATATCCTACGATTGGACAACTTATTGATAAACTGGTACAAAACAACGTGTTATTAATCTTTGCTGTAACCCAGGAACAAGTTCATTTATATGAGGTAAGCAAACATAATTCGGGAAATTCCAGGGAGATTATGTGCCGTGAAACTTTAACATTAACTGTGAGTTGAACACATGGGAAGGCCATTAGATAATCATTAACACATACAAAACACACTGGGCACTTGGGAAAGTGGATTCATTTACTGCTTGCAATTTAAATTATAAACAGAAAGATGCGGTGGGTGTGGGGAGCAGATATCATGGGACAAAGAAGAGTGACAAAAATAAAAAGATAAGTTGAGAAGAGCGCCAATAAACATAGGACCGCTTACCTAAGGGGAAATTAGTCTATCTCCCCTTGAACTGTTTTATCTGATGAGGAGAAAGTTAACAGAGAACAAAGGAAATCTTGAGAGTGGGAGAATTGACTTTAAATTCTTTGACATTTGCAAATTAGATACATAGAAAAGATACAAGTGGAGACACAACTCAAGCTATTGAGAAGTAGAAAGGTAAAAGAAAAAAACTTGTTAAATTGGGCCAAAAGAATAATTTCTCCCTAAAACAGTTGGATTTACAGTTCAAGTTTTTGGATGGAAGCACCAAATGCAAAAAGGGAACTGTTTTATAAGATGAAGTGATGCTCATAAACCACTTTATAAACTTTAAAATGTATATGCCAACACAAAATATTTCTATGGTTTCTTCCCAGCCTAAAAAAACATTATATCAAAATACCATGAATTGGGGTACTAGCAAATGATCTGCTAATCTGCAGTTTCACAGACAAGTAAGGAGACGTTAGCATGGGCCCTAGAAAATGAAGAGAAATTAAATTGTGCCTTTCATGCAGAAGCTTCACATACTCCTAAATTCAGACCTGATCTCCCATTCCTTGTAAAAGGACCTCTTAACTTGCTTGGTGACTTTACAGGGTTTGTGAAACTCTGAGATTATTTCACAGAAGGCTTTGATTAATTGCCACTGACCACTGAGGAAAGTGCAGCCCTGGAATTTGCATTGGGTTCTATAGAAAGGATTCAGGAGGAGATACTATCTTGCACTTTTAATGAGAGGAGGGTATTATACTCCCAGGTGAAATTGCCTTGTGCTGCAAACCAAGGAAGTCCTTTGCAATCAAGCTCCATACTCAAGGCCTTTGTTCTGCTCAGAGACCATGTGGTTTCACCTGATCTGGGCATTTTCTTATGGCTCTGTAGTAGGTGATACTTGTTTCTAGTGGTTTTAAGTAGTAGAGCTGCTGTTGAGATTAAAAAAAAAAAAAAAGCCGAAGCACAATAGTGAGTCTATTCTGTCTTTGATCATTAAGGCTATAGTAAGGAGACCCTGGGGGCCACAACTCCTCCACAGCAGGGCTCCGGTTTAGAAGGGGGGGGGGATTGCACAGAATTTTTCTTCAAAGGGGAGTCTGGGGAACACGACTGATGATCATGAACATAGACTCCCATAACTCACTTTGGTAATAGTCTTTAAAACTCACAACTCGTTTACACACCTCCCCAAAACTGCTATTAAAACGACAGAGGGAGATGAAAAATAAGTGCATGGTAAAACAGAATCTGCTGGATTTGAGCTGGTTGCATCCATGGTTCCCCTTAGTAAGGGGACCCTGGGGGCCACAACTCCTCCACAGCAGGGCTCCGGTTTAGAAGGGGGGGGGGATTGCACAGAATTTTTCTTCAAAGGGGAGTCTGGGGAACACGACTGATGATCATGAACATAGACTCCCATAACTCACTTTGGTAATAGTCTTTAAAACTCACAACTCGTTTACACACCTCCCCAAAACTGCTATTAAAACGACAGAGGGAGATGAAAAATAAGTGCATGGTAAAACAGAATCTGCTGGATTTGAGCTGGTTGCATCCATGGTTCCCCTGTTGCAGGGAAAATGATCATTTCCAAGGAAAATGCCAGATTAGAGCCTGCCTCTAATGTAACAGCAGGACATTTATTTTGCCTGCCTACTAATCTCATTATGAGGCGAATTTATGTTCTGTCATGATCTGTGGTCTTTACCATCCAGGCTCTGCTAAATTCAAAGGGACATTTAGGGAGTCATGCAGCAAACCAGGTCAGCAGCCCACTCTTTGGCTCTGGTCATTTCATTATTTTATTTTTATCTGGATGGGCCTGTCATTCTACCTGCTTCAGTGGGGGCAGGCAGCATCCTGGACTAATGATAATGACAGCAACATTGCACTTCCCTGAAGCCAGCGTGAAAATGCTGATCTCCTGTTTTATTGATAATGAAAACTGAAAATAGACCGATAATGGCTTGTGTTGCCTTTCAATTTACATCTCTTAGAAGGAGTCTTATGAGTGCAGGAGACCTATGCAATCTGATGTTTGGAAAGCCGTGACATAAGGAACGTAACCACTAAAGAATCACTGAAAAATAAAACCAGTGATAGGATAAATAATGCAATTACGTGGTTGGATCTAATGAAAATTCCAGAAGGAAAATTATTCTCTCGAGTTATTTGTTGAGCATAGTTACGTGCCTGCACAGCAGGCAGGGGGTGGGTTAGGTTCAGTGGCAGCCCTGACTTGCAGCAAGTAAGATTTATGTTGCCCGCTCACGGAATGCAGGAAAAATGACTGTGTTTTCAGTAGCTTTGGTAAAATGCTTTGGACTGCCCAGGTGTGTAGCGTTCCTGTCTCATTGTAACAGAGATCACAAACAACAGAAAGGGTGAAGTAAGCAGTTTTGCCGTCAATTCAATATGACTGCAGTGTGTGCTCCAGACTCCAGCAAACAGGTGATTTTGAACAAACATATTATTATGAACAGTTCCTGTTCATCCAATTACAGGGTTCAAAAGATAATGACAGATAATAGACTGAGCAGTAGGTAGTATATTACATTCTAGTGCTAAATACCATTTTGAATCAGGATTCCTATTACTCAAGTTAAAAAAAAAATTTGTGTTCTCTGTTGTTCTTAAATGTTTCCTCTTAATTTACATTAAGATAGTATCAGGCCACTAAACCCCCATTGTCTAATTTAACTAGTCTTTCCTTCCTAGTGAGGTATTGAGATAAAAAGCAATTAAATCAGTGTTTTTTACTACCTTGTCAAATTATATCATTAATCACCTCAGGTTATTTGCAAGACCTTAAAATATCCTATATTTTTTCAGAATGTCTACATCTGGCTGTGAAAGATGACTTTTGTGATGTTAATAACAATGATTACTATATGACTGGTATTTATGATGTAATGCTGTTGGAAAGTAAACAAGAAGTATATTGGTCATAGACACCTCCAGTTTATTTACTCACTAACACGTGTGACCACTAATTGCTGTCCCTAATTGTGGTTATTAGTACAGAGTGATGTCTCTAAAGCATGGGGACGGGGTGCAGGCAGATTTTTATGCCACCAAAGGGCCCTTTCCTCTGGAGACAAAAAGCTTTTATCAGCTCTTTGAGAAGACGGTGGGTCTTGCTCATCTTCCTGTTTAGGCCAATTCTCCATGCACAGCACATTTTCAGTAAATATTCATTGAATGCATAAAATGGTGAAATAAAAGCACCTCATCTTTTCTAAAACTGGGTCAAATGTTCTAAATAGGGACTTGGAGGTCTATGTGACAAATATTCATCAGGGTTGAGGACACCCATGCACACAGAGCAGGAGGGGCACTGACCATTGCTGGATTCTTGCCAGCCCTGTCTGTCCCTTCTTCTAGCCCTTCCACCTTGGACCCAGATGGCACTAGAGAGGAAAGAAACCCTCTGCCATCAGTCTTAGGACCAACCAGTTGGAGAAGCTCCACAGCCTTCTCACTAGGACATGAAAGAAAACCCCTGAGCAATTGTCCACCTGATGGCCATTAGATCAAAACCAGGCTTAAAGAGCAGCCACAGCAGGCTGTGAGCCCAGAGTCCTTTTAAGACTCGTGAAAATGATCTACCATCTACCATACACTAGTATTAATTTTTCAGGAATCAACCCAATTTTTATTTCACCCTTTCTCTCTTCTTGCTCTTTTGAGCTTTTTTTTTTTTTTAACTCACTATCTTAGTGATTCTATTGCATCATGAGACAACAAATTTAGTTTGAAGGGTGATTTTCAGGGACGTTACATAGAACTTTAGTATATAAAATGCCAAAACAAGTCATTTAACTGTAAAAAATTCCAACAGTTAATGCCAAAGAATATTGATTGTTTCAACTTAACTAATTTTATAATAATAATATTAACGGGTTTTGATATTTTTAATTATGGCTTTGGGGCTTTAAGCCTTTTATGAACCTTCTTTTGAGCTTTTCACTGAACCAACGGAGGAACAGAGGCAGAGAAAGTAGGGAGGGAGATCAAATAAAAATTGGACCCCTTTGCTATTTGTTAATGTGTTTCATTGTTTTATTTTGTGATGTTCCTGTTGGAAAAGATCAAAACAATTTTGCTCCAATGGAAATCAGTTTATCTCTCTGACCTGAGAGTTTACAAAATAAGACTGGACCTGATGACCTCCAGCTTTAAAAGTCAATGTCTCTAATCCTGGAGGGGCTAAATTACCATGAATTCCAATGATCTCCATACAGATAACGTAGTTAGCTGTAAAGTGGCTAATTTTAGGGCATGATCTAAGAAGTTGTTCTTCATCCTATCAGTCCCATCCTGCAATGGGGTATTCCAAACTCATGATTTTAGTGAAAATAAAATCATCTGGGAGTAAAAAGACAACTTCTGGATTATGAGGCATCTCCATGGAGTTCATAAATTGCTCTTTAATTCAAATGTAATGGAAAGGATTTTGATTTCTCCTTAATTGATGGTATCTGAGAACAGACTGAGGAAAGCCAGCTGCCTACACTTTCCTCATTAATTAAAACATCCCTCAGAGAGGGAGGATTTGGTGATAAAACTCATGTATTCAGATTATCAGGCAGTTTCCAGGCTAATTAATAAATCCCTACTATGAATAATCATCAGTAGTTACCTCTTAGATCACACAGTACTTCTCTGTGAAAAGTACTCAAAGCCTCATAATGAAGAAAATAAATGCACAGAAAGAAAAAAGTATAGATACAAAGTAGGGCCTTAATGAGATGCCCTATTAGGCCAACCTATGTAGAAATACAAAATGGGATTTCATCAAAACACGATCTAGGGCTGATTAGCTCAGTTGTTTAGAGCACAGCTTTGTAACACCAAGATCAAGAGCTCAGTTTCCCGAACTGGCCAGCTGCCAAAAAAAAAAGATCTAAATGTTTCAAGATTTATACAACACCCAGAATGCATAGTATATTATTGGAACCAAGATGCTATTGATTGCATGGCCATTTATTCATTCATTCATCAAACATTTCATGAGCACCTCCCATGAACCAGGTCAGACTTTGTGACTATAGAGGAGAATAAGACACAGTGCCTGCCTCAAAGAAGTCTCATAGAGTGTTAACAGGCTTACAAGCCAATAATTTGCCCAAAACACAGGGTGAAGGCCTTTTAGAGATTTAGTTCTGGAAAGAGACCCCATGGCATAGTTTTGCTGAGGGGTCAAGTTTTCATGTCCGTCAGTGTTTTTACTCTTTTCTGTTCACCATCTGTGTTATGGGGGCAGCAAATTAATTGGCAATCATGAAACTGCTTTTGATGCTAATAGTATCATAGTGTTGGATCAAGTCCTTCACATTATAGGGGTAAAAACTGAGGGCCAGACATTAGATGAAACTATGACTATGACAGTAATAGGGAAATAGGGAATGTTCGCTGAGAGCTTATTAGGTGACAGCCTGGGAGGAGGGGGGGAGATGAGGGTTTTACATTCATTTTATCATTTAATTTTCATCTTATGCTATGGAAACAAGTTGCAAGTGAGAGCCAGGATTTGAACCCAGAAAATCCACGCTCACCCAGTGAGCGAACCGGCCATCCCTATATGGGATCCGAACCCATGGCCCTGGTGCTATCAGCACCGCACTCGACCGAGTGAGCCACAGGCCGGCCCCATTTTAACCAATTTTAAGAGCACATTTCTGTGGTATTAGATATATTCATGTTGTTGGGCTCAGTGTTAATGTTTGTGAGACTTATCCATGGACATACATGTAGTTCTAGTCTGCTGCTTTCCACCTCCGTGCATATTCCATTTAGTGCACATGCACATGGCAATGTGTTCATGCTGCACTTGAGGGTATCAGGTCACTTCCCGTTGTGCAGCATTACAGATGTTGCAGCTATGCACATACTTGCACATCTATTCTCTGTCAAGGATTCCTATCTAGAAGTGAAGTCCCTTGGTCACAGGGGATTGGCATCTTCAATTTTACTGGGTTTGTCCAAGTTGCTGTCCAAAGTGGTTGTGTCAGTTACTCTCCCATCAGCAATGTAGTGTGGAATTGTGGCCAGAACAAAACTATAGATTACTCTTTTTCTGATTATGAAATTAGTACATGTTATTTGCAAAAAAATAGGATATAGAAAAGCACAAAGTAGAAAATAAAGATCACTTGTGAACTCGCTACTCAGATGTAGCTAACCATTGTTGACATTTTAGAATATGTCTTCCATGTCTTTTATCTTTGCGTGTATTTACATATTTTAACATAATTGGCATCATACTATACATATTAAGTATGTTCTTTGAATAAGTTTATTTTTTACAAGTTTTACAAAGGCATAAAAATTAAATTGCATTTAGTTGTACATCAAACAATCATTTTTATTGATGAGAATAATATTAGATGAAATCAAGGTCTTCTTACAAAATTCTGAGTCTATGGTTTCCATACTAACAGGGTGTCTGCTTTAAAATAAAAGCAAATCGGACAAGGGACATAAAGAATAAGTACAATTTGTAACAATATACGTACTAATAATATTGATTTGATCAACATATGTCAACATTGAACCCCCCAAAATATGTATAATCAATTATGATTCAATATTAATTAATTAATTAATTAATTAATTAATTAATTAATTAATTAAAAGCAAATGTCCCCCCCCATCAGCTAAAAATATGTATAATCAATTATGATTCAATATTAATTAATTAATTAATTAATTAATTAATTAATTAAAAGCAAATGTCCCCCCCCATCAGCTTAATTAATTAATTAATTAATTAATTAATTAATTAATTAATTAATTAATTAATTAATTAATTAATTAATAGCAAATGTCCCCCCCCATCAGCAGCTCCCAAACCTGCACAAAGTACTACATTTTTACCTCCCAGGTTACTTTTTTACATATTCACATGATAATGGTTACTTTTTTACATGTTCTTGGTATAACTTTAATGGAATCAACGAATTGTTTCTAGCATCCGTTTTCTTATCTTAGAAAGCGCTCCCTTGGTGAAGACTCTTACATCTGTGAACAAGACTCCTCTCTGAGACATAAAGTGCTCAAAGATGTGTAACTACCCTTCTTTATGCTTTCTCTGGGTCCCACAAGCCAGGGACTCCTGTAAACAGGAGTTTCAGTTACCTGTCTATCCCCTGAAGCCTTTCCTATGGTTGAAGTTGGCCACTCTGCCTGTGTTGGTGTCTGTAAGGCTGCCTGAAATTACAGTTATGCTTAAAGGGAGCTCACCCCAAATTGGATGACCATGCAGGAGTCTAACTGCAATCAGACATTTTCCACATGGCACAACTTTATAAACAATCACAAATGGCATCAAGGCACAAGAGGACAAGTTAAACTAACAGTGCCATGGACATAAGAAGAGTTTGGGAGTATTATATATATTTAATTTTATGCCTAATCATCTGAAGAGCCCAAAATTTGCTACAAAGAGTCTAGTATTAATTATAACAGTTTAACATTTTGTTGCCCCTGCAGTATTGAATCTTCAGAAAGTAAATAGAAAATTTCTGAAGTCATTTGTTGAGCTCGAACACTTTGGGCTCACTTTATCCATTTATTCAAGGGTTGGCACACTTTTTCTAAAGGATTGCCAGATTTAGCAATCCTTTAAAAGCCCTATAAAAATACAGGATGTCCAGTTAAATTTGAATTTCAATAAGCAAAAAACAATTTTTTTTAGTGTAAGTATGTCCTGCAATATTTGGGACACACTTATGCTAAAAATTTTTCATTATTTCTCTGAAATGCAAATTTGACTGGGCATCCTGTATTTTATCTGGCAGCCTATCCATAAAGGGTCAGATAGTAATTTAAGCTTTGTGGACCATATGGTTTCTGTCATGATTACTCAACTCTACCACTGTAGCACGAAAGCAGCCATGGACAATACAAAAATGAATGAGCATAATTTTTTACAAAAATAGGCAACAGGCCACATATGGCCCACAGGCCATAGTTTGTTGATCCCCGCCTTCCTTCCTTCATTCATTCTATGAATATTTATATGCTTTCTATGTGCCAAGGGCTGAACTAGACTATAGGAGTATAGCAGAGAATAAAAAACAGACCCTGTTTTTGTCCTTGTGGGCTCACAGTCTAGTGGGGGAAACAGACAAGCAATAATTAAAGAATAAATAACCAATTACAACTTTTAACAATGTTACCAAAAAAATGACAAAGAATAGTGTGCAGCAATGGAGAATAATTAAGGAGGAAAGAGTAAGACCTTCCTCAGATAGGATCTTCAGGGAAGATTCCTTTCAAGAAGTGATAAGGAAACAGCATCCCTGAAGGTTGAGAAGTTTTCAAGAGGACAAGGCATGTGCAAAGGCCCTGAAGCAGCAAAGGAGTCAGTGC
Organism: Galeopterus variegatus; assembly: GCF_000696425.1. Taxonomy (NCBI): domain Eukaryota; kingdom Metazoa; phylum Chordata; class Mammalia; order Dermoptera; family Cynocephalidae; genus Galeopterus; species Galeopterus variegatus. The sequence goes on from NW_007737189.1 coordinate 54,479, forward strand.
GTTTGAGAAATTGAAAAAAAGGTCACTTGGCCTGGAATGAGCTGGGGTAGAAGCGGGTAGAGTTGAAGAAGTAGGCTGAAACCAGACCTCTCAATCTTGAAGGCTGGGGAAAGTAAGCATGGTGCTGTTCTGCGGGTAGCAGGCATTCGAAAATACCACTTTTGTTGCTGAGCGTAGATGTCACAGGTCTATGACAAGCTGAAAACCCATGTGAATTATGGGTATATAGGTGTAAAAACAAAATGCCTTTATTTTCCAAATCGCCACAGACCCTCTGACAGACCAGTCTACACCAGCAGTTCTCAAACTTTGTTGCTCATTGCAATCGCCTAGGGAGCTTTTTAAAAATACCCAATGCCCAGGCTACACCATGATCCAATTAAATCAGTATCTCTGGGGCTAAGATCCAGGTACTAGTATTTTTTTTAAAAAGCTCCACTGTTGTATCCAGTCACCTGAGGACCTTATTAAAATGCAGACTCTGATTCAGGAGGTGTGGGCTGGGGCCTAAGATTCTGCGTTTCTAATAAGCTCCCAGATGTTACTGATGCTGCCTGTCCACCCACCACACTTTGAGTATTTAGGGCCTGCAGCTCTTTAGCAGTCCTCACACATACACCTGCTTGCTCTTTCCTCGTCCCCTTCATCACCTTCCTACTAGTCATCCTTCAAAGTTTTATTACCTGCTGTTTGGTCTGCGAAGCACATAGGCTGCTACCGAATCCCACATCATTTCCCATTTTAAAAGTGCTTTCTAAAGCTTTGGGACTTGCATTAGTCAGCAAAGGTCTGCAATCTCTGTCCAAAAGCAGGGTAATCTTATTAAGAGAAGATCTGAAGTAACCTCAGTAACAAATACTCAGTGCGGCCTCTTTGTTCTCAAAGTCTCCCTTCTCCAGTGCCTCTCTGTGCATTTGTTTGTCTCAGAACAGTCATGCGCCGTGGTCCATTTGTCTTCCCTTATCACTCTGTTACTGCTGCTGAGCGTTCATTCAGCTGTGTGCCGCAACTTCTTGGCTGACAAGGTAATTACATTCTGGGCAGACGGGGAAAAGACAGGTAGTGCTCAAAAGTTCGGAGCCCACTACCTAGTCATTGCTGGTGCAGACTTCTAGATCAGGCACCTGATCTAATTAGCACTCCCACGGGCAGACGGGGAAAAGACAGGTAGTGCTCAAAAGTTCGGAGCCAACTACCTAGTCATTGCTGGTGCAGACTTCTAGATCAGGCACCTGATCTAATTAGCACTCCCATCCTACCTGCCTGACTGTGGAATGCTGACAATTGAAAGCCCGAAGGCAAAGCAGATATCATGCAATCCAGAGACAGACATTCATGCTACCCTTGTGCCAGAAACAATTACACGTTCTTTTTGGAATCTTGGGTGTCCTAGTAAGACCAT
>NW_007737190.1:0-517 GCF_000696425.1 Galeopterus variegatus
TGCTTAGGAATATAACACTGGGGGAGGAACTGTACAGACGTGCATGTTCACTGTAATCCAAAGGACACTAGTTATTAGTGTGATCCCTGATGTGTGGTACTGTACCAAGGGTTCTGGTTTGGTTATTCCTTTGTCAAGCTGGATGCTCAGAATTACCAGTGGTCATATGTCAGCTGAAAAGCATATTAATGAGCCCATGCATGAGCCATATTGAGAAAGTGGCTGAGTGAAGTCTATGTGTTGGATCATATCAATTACATATATAGCCCTGCTATATAATGGCCGTTTGATGTGTATCAGCTTGGAAAGCCATTATTTTCAACCATGGCACATTTTGAAATGTCCAGTCTTAGATTTTCCAAAACAACTTTGCCTCCAATCCTTCAGCTGTGTTCCTTCAAAGTCCTGCTATTCTGTCAAAACCAGCATTCAATGTCATTGAATTGCCAATCTCTCCTTGAAAAGTCACTGTATCAGTCTGTCTTTATTGCTTATGACAAAATACCTGAAACTGGGT
>NW_007737190.1:1773-3441 GCF_000696425.1 Galeopterus variegatus
ATTCTACCAGGGCATCTTTGACTATGACAGTGGTGTGACATCATCATTCCAGCATAAATCAGCTGACAAATGTCAAGGCAAAAAAAGTGTCTCCGAGTCCAGAAACAGAAGGAAACATCTAGATTAGCCTGCACTTGCAGCCTTATTTAGACATAAATATATGCAGATATATGTATAGACAATTATGTATCAAATGAATGTATATGAACCTATATGTGTAAATATTTATGTGAACTTCCCACAAATTAAATAAATTTACTATTTTACTCAAACTTCATTTCGTTTTTATTTCTTCTTAATATCTTCATGAGTGGTTTACTAAGCATTCACATTGAGTCTATACAGTTTTATAAAATACATTTATCTATATATATAGATATGGAAATATTATATTGACCAGAATATGCACAATAATGATTGGTAACAAACCACTTAAAACTCACTGCTTTATAACACTGAGTATTTATTTTCATGTTCATGGACGTTCATGTTAACAGGCACTGGCTGATGCAGGTGCGGCTCATCTGGGGGCCTCTGCAGCAGGCACTGAGCTCTTCTCCAGCCTGTGGATTGCATTTGATCTGAGTCCAAGTCTGAAGGACAGTGACAACTCAGGGCATGACATTCTCACAAGGAGTAACACGAGTTAAGAGAATCCTCAAAGCAGCTGCACAATATGGCCAATATTTGATCATGCTGTTTTTTATCCTTTGCAATCTTAAAAATATTTTGAAATATAGTTTTTCATTAATTAGGAAGTAAATATGGGTGTCCTTTTTTTAACACGAGGCTCACTAAAAAGTAGATTTTCATTCAGTGCATCTCAGGTGATTCTGCTGCTTTGCATCTGTAATATGCTCTCTGTGATGCTGATGATGCTGTTGAAATCCAGATGGATTCTTAATAGGAAGGAAAAAATGTTACATCAATGCTTAGTTGTATTTGTTTTTACTTTTTTTGAGAAAGATTTTCATTTGTTTGTCAAAAAATAGTTGTGCATTTATTGCAATGTCCTCTTTTTATATTGTCCCCATGATATAATGATTTTTTCTTGCTGTGATCCTACCTTGCTGAAAATACTTAGAAGCACCTCCACAAGTATTTTGGGGCCATGCCCTAAATGACAATATTCTGAAAGTTAAGAGCATAGTTACTATACTCAGCAGTGTGGCCTTAACTCCCTGTCATCACCATCGATTCTGAAAGCAGATTTCTCAAACTCCTTTTCCCTTTCTTATTTCTGGACTTGCTCAATGAGGGGCCGTCCCTGACATTTGCAAGTCAGAAGAGGAGGATTCAACACTCACCACTCGACATGCAGGCAGACACGTGGGTGGGGGTGAAGACTGGAGAGTCACCTACAGAGGTGCTGCAGGCAGCTGAGAGCATCAGCACCCCCACCCCTGGGCTTCCTAGACAGGTCAGAGAACCACATGGTTATGCAGCTTCTAAATTCGTTTCTGGAAGAAAACCAGAGAATATCCTGTTTCTAGTATTTGCATCTTTGACTACCATGCACATTAGCAATTTTTAAAATCATTTTATTTATTGTTTATTGGAAATTAGTTCATGGAACGTATCTGTGAGTTACAGCATTGAATATCAATGCCTGCGCACAATATGTGATGTTCAAGTCTGGATAATTAGTACGTTCAACATTACACATTT
>NW_007737190.1:4272-5512 GCF_000696425.1 Galeopterus variegatus
TTTTTTTTAATTTTTTTTTAATTTTTTTTTTTGCTCAGACATATGAGTGAGGACATACGGTATTTCTTTTTCTATGCCTGGCTTTTTTTTACTTAACATGATTTTCTCTAAGTTCATCCGTGTTGTTGTGAATGACAGTGTTTCTTTCTTTTTCATGGCAGAGTAGTATTTCATTGTGTAAATATAGCACATTGTCCTTATCTGGTCATCCGCCAATGGACATTTATGTTGGTTCCAACACTTGGCTATTGTAAATAGAGCTGCAGTAACCCTGGGAGTGCATGTGTCACTTGGACATGATGACGTCCATTCCTTTGTTTATATACCCTGCTGGGTCATATGACAGTTCTGTCGGTAGTTGCTTGAGAAAATTCTTATAATTTTCCTTAATGGCTGTACCAATTTACAGTCCCACCAACAGTGGCTCCACTTTCTCTGCATCCTCACCAGCATGTGTTGATCTCTATCCCTTTGAAAATGGCCAGTCTAACTGGGATGAGATGNGCCCAGTACTACTTTCTGAAGTGTTTCCTGTATGTTTTCTTTTAGGAATTTTATAGTTTCAAAATGTATGTTTATGTCTTTATTCTCTTTTGAGTTGACTTTGGAATATGGTGAGAGGTACGGGTCTAGTTTCATTGTAAAGCATGTAGTTTAGACTCTCATTACCTGTATTTAAAAAGAAAAAAAAATTCTGCTTGAAATAGCTAGAGTGACTACTTTTTTTGTTGAATAAATCCCAACAAATGTCATAACTCAAACTCCTCAGATGTTATGATCTCTGTTCTTCAAAAAACTGGGAAAGACACTGTCATGTCTGTGCTGCTGGGGCTGAGGAGAAAGAAGGAGGGTTAGGGTTCAGAGGAGCCTCCCTGACCCTTCTATCAAAACCTTCCAGTGACCTTCAGAGCATGGCTGCATCTGAGAAACACTCTCATCAGATGGAGGCACCAGGAGGGGCAGCTGGGGAAGCCACAGCCTCACACTTCTGCTTCCCTGGGGGGTTTATGATCGGGCTTGTAACACTGTGGGAGGGTTACTATTATGCTGTTGACAGTAATAGGTTCCAAAATCATCAGACTCCAGGCTGCTGATGGTAAGAGTAAAATCTGTCCCAGATCCACTGCCACTGAACCTTGAGAGGACCCCACTTTCCAAACTGGATGCATCATAGATCAGGAGTTTAGGAGCTTTACCTGGTTTCTGCTGATACCAAGCTAACCACTTGCTAATACCCTGA
>NW_007737190.1:8756-10242 GCF_000696425.1 Galeopterus variegatus
TGACATTCAGTTTGTAAATAGTTCATTCACAGGAGTAAAGTATCTCCACTTTCAGTAATCACATTACCCCACCACAAACTGACTATTAAAAATCTTATTTTCAATTTTCTCTAAGGGTTTTATTTTCCTATACAGCCAAACATTTCTGCATAAGTACTGTCTCTCTATAGAAAAAAAAAAAAAAAAAAAAAACAAGAAAAAAAAGGAAAACATAATGAGAATCTCTTTACATTCATCAGACCACAGGGCACCTCTTACTGTTTCATCTGGCCAGAAAGATGAGTTTTTATCAGCCCCTGCTGTACCAGTGAAAATCTATGACCAGAGAGAAAGAATAAAGAAAACAGTGACCTACACCCCTACTCCTGCATTCACAGTTGTCCCTTTCCCCAGCCTTTTCTCCAAAAGAAAGGATAACTTTTGATGTGTGTGTGTGTGTGTGCGTGTGTGTGTATATTTTTCATACCCATTGAACTCTTGCTTAATTTGGGCTTTCCACAGGTCACGTATGAGAGATAAACATGCCACACAGTCTTTTAACACTGTTCCTGCCTTTGGAATCAAGAGATTCACATTTTGCAAGTTTTTATGTATTCCAAGAGTATTTCAGGCTCTTTATGAAATACACAGTCAAGCATCCTTCTGCAAGTATGCTGTGTAAAAACACATAGTTTTACAACTCTCATTGACTATACTCTGTTCTGGTTTTTTAGACATCTCTTATTGTATATAAATATTCTTCAAAAACTGTTTTGCTTCATTCATTTTTTTTATTCACAACACATCTTTCTGAAAATGTTAACATTATATTCTCACATTCAAATTAGATTTGGTATTGTGGCATTTCTTTTGATGACGATCTATGCCTTCTGAGAACAAGGTGGCAGGTGTTTCAGCTGTTCTTTCTGCTAGTGGAGGTGAAATAACTCAGACTCACAACACCCTCACAAGTGGGGGTTTCTCTCAGACTTGAGCTTGGTGATGGGAGCCTCAGTGATTTTTTTAGTGACCTAAAATCACAGCATCCTCTTTCTTGTTTGATACTTTCTTCGTGGAGGACATAGCTTATTTGGTGGATTAAATAAATTGCGAATTCATTATACATAAACAGGTCAGTGAGCAAGCCTTAAGCAGCATGATAAGATGTGGGAGAAAATAGATAATTAGTGATGGTACCGAGGGGGGTGCAGCTGGCTTGCCTCTGAGATGCACCACAGTGTCTCCTGTAAAAGCACAGAAGCAGTTCTCCATTGGGCATCAGACAGGGCTCGGCTCTCCCTTTCACTGTGGAAGACAGACACAGCTGTCCCTACTTGGTGCTTTGTTCCTTTACCTGTGGACTTTTCTGGTCAGTAAGCAGTGACCTAGGGATAGTAGAATGGCTGATTTGTCTTTATCAGCTCTCCTCAGTGTGGGTTTATCCCTTTGAGTGTTTACCTGTTTATTAAAGAATCTGTATCAGGAGATGCAATCAGCCATAAGCTTT
>NW_007737190.1:10252-14076 GCF_000696425.1 Galeopterus variegatus
TCTATGTCACATCCATCCTGTTTGGGGGTTCACCCACTTGAATTTTTTTATGTCAGATATTATGGTTTTCAGTTCTAAAATTTCACTGTGTTGTTTTATATTGTTAATACTTAGAACACAACATGTGAAATAATAAAAAAAATTAACTGTGTCTATTTAAACTATTCAAAGGGCTTTAGAACACAACATGTGAAATAATAAAAAAAATTAACTGTGTCTATTTAAACTATTCAAAGAGCCTATTCACACTGTGCGCCTGGGCTCTTCCTCTAGGGACTGGACTCCAGGCTGTGGCTCTCGCTGGGCGCTTGTTCCTGCAGCACATTCATGCTCCCTCTGCTGGCTGATGTGCGCCCTCTAGTGGCACTTTTTGACAGCAAATTCCACCCTTCGCGTTTGGAGGGAGTTACATAGTCCAGTAAGAACACAAAAGCTATGGATCCCTCTCCCCAAAAACTGCACTATCAAAGAGCATTAACATAATGCTGACGAAAATTTTAAATAAGGAGTTTCATATATTCTCCTGGGAACTGAGGTCTTACTGTTTACTTCAAAACTATGTATTTATGACCGCATGGGAAATTGTTATACTAGATAAAACTATGTATTTATGACCGCATGGGAAATTGTTATACTAGATACTTTAAAGCCTTTGTCAGAAAATTTCTACATCTAAATAATCTCATCGTTGGAATTTTGTTAATTTTCTGTTTTCCTGAGAATTAGTCACATTTTCCTGGTACTTTATATGTCAAATCATTTCAAATTGTATCCTGAACATGGTAAACATTATCCTGAATCTCACAACAATCCTCTGGAGAATTTTATTTTGTTATTATTGTGGTTTGTTTGAGTTTCACATGGTATGTTCTGTCATTCCTTTAACAAGCAACGGCTCCAGTACAAGTTAGATTTTCAAAGATTTGCCAGGATGTTTCTGTTTGACTCTGTGATGTGCATGTGCCACTCGAACGTTTACTTGAGACTTGCACTTTGGTTTATACAGTATTTTATTGACAAAAGTCTATATTCTTTTGGGGGGGAAGTGTTTTCTGCTCAAGATGAGATTAATCATTACCTTGACACTCAGTTTGTAAATAGTTCATTCACAGGAGTAAAGTATCTCCACATTCAGTAATCACATTATCCCACCACAAACTGACTATTAAAAATCTTATTTTCAATTTTCTCTAAGAGTTTTATTTTCCTATACAGCCAAACATTTCTGCATAAGTACTGTCTCTCTATAGCAAAAAAAAAAAAAAAAAAAAACCAAGAAAAAAAAGGAAAACATAATGAGAATTTCTTTAAACTCATCAGACCACAGGGCACCTGTTACTGTTTCATCTGTCCAGAAAGATGAGTTTTTATCAGCCACTGCTGTACCAGTGAAAATCTATGACCAGAGAGAAAGAATAAAGAAAACAGTGACCTACCCCCCTACTCCTGCATTCACAGATGTCCCTTTCCCCAGCCTTTTCTCCAAAAGAAAGGATTACTTTTGATGTGTGTGTGTGTGTTTCATACCCATTGAACTCTTGCTTAGTTTGGGCTTTCCACAGGTCACATATGAGAGATGAACATGCCACACAGTCTTTTAACACTGTTCCTGCCTTTGGAATCAAGAGATTCACATTTTGCAAGTTTTTATGTATTCCAAGAGTATTTCAGGCTCTGTATGAAATACACAGTCAAGCATCCTCCTGCAAGTATGCTGTGTAAAAACACATAGTTTTACAATTCTTGTTGACTATTCTCTGTTCTGGTTTTTTAGACATCTCTTATCGTATATAAATATTCTTCATAAACTGTTTTGCTTTATTCATTTTTTTCATTCACAACACATCTTTCTGAAAATGTTAACATTATATTCTCACATTCAAATTAGATTTGATATTGTGGCATTTCTTTTGATGACGATCTATGCCTTCTGAAAACAAGGTGGCGGGTGTTTCACCTGTTCATTCTGCTAGTGGAGATGAAATAGCTCAGATTCACCAACACCCTCACCAGTGGGGGTTTCTCTCAGACTTGAGCTTGGTGTTGGGAGCCTCAGTGATTTTTTTAGTGACCTAAAATCACAGCATCCTCTTTCTTGCTTGATACTTTCCTCATGGAAGACATAGCTTATTTGGTGGATTAAATAAATTGCGAATTCATTATACATAAACAGGTCAGTGAGCAAGCCTTGAGCAGCATGATAAGATGTGGGAGAAAATAGATAATTAGTGATGGTACCGAGGGGCGTGCAATTAGTGATGGTACCGAGGGGCGTGCAGCTGGCTTGCATCTGAGATGCACCACAGTGTCTCCTGTAAAAGCACAGAAGCAGTTCTCCTTTGGGCATCAGACATGGCTCGGCTCTCCCTTTCACTGTGGAAGACAGACACAGCTGTCCCTACTTGGTGCTTTGTTCCTTTACCTGTGGACTTTTCTGGTCACTAAGCAGTGACCTAGGGACAGTAGAATGCCTGATTTGTCTTTATCAGCTTTCCTCAGTGTGGGTTTATCCCTTTGAGTGTTTACCTGTTTATTAAACAATTTGTATCAGGAGATGCAATCAGCCATAAGCTTTATTATTCTCCCTTATGTGACTAGGTTTTCCTCTGGGGCCAGTTTCTCTTGTCCCTTGTGTGACATCTCTGACAAGTCTCATGCCTTTTCCAGAACACTTAAATAATACTGCTCTATGGGCATTTCTTGTCACAGGGGAGTCTTCCTTGAGTGCACGGCAATGCTAGTCCTCTGAAGAAGCACTTACTCTCCAGTGTGTCCCCTCCCCCAGCTGGGCTCACCCTGGGCTGTTGTCTGAGATGGTGGTGGGTCAGGTGGACATCAGCTCTCTTTCCTTGTCTATATCCAGCTTCTTCCAGCTCCTCCATGTGTGAGGAGAGCAGCCACCCCTCCCCAGTGCTGGGAGTCACTGCTTCTTCCAAAGAACCCACCTCTCATCACTCCACCCTCCCCCTGCAGAGCAGCGCATCAGCCCAGGCTCGGCTTTAGCTTCCTTAGACAGAAAACAGATGTGCACCCCCCATGTGCGCTCCCAAACTTCTGGAGACACCTGTCACACTCTTCAGGAGGTCCCAGAGGGGAAAGATACAATTCAACATATTCATAGCTCCTTAAAAAATAATTTCTTTATTTCTAGCCATTGACCACCACAGTGGCAGTTTTGGGTTTTTGGAGGGGAGCGGGGTGTGTGTGTGTGTGTGTGTGTGTGTGTGTGTGTGTGTGTGTGTGAATGTCAAAGGGTGACAGTAAAAAATAACTTTAAAAAAACATGAGGAATTGGGAGCATCTACTGCGTGGGAGCCTCCCCAGAATGAGGCTGAGAGAGTCTCATTTTGCCCTCTTGTCCCAGTAGCAAGTGGGAGAAATACACTCAATCTGGAGGGTTTATAGAAGGACTCCTACTTGACAGCCTCACTCTCAGGACCATGAAGAAGGAAAGTCTTGGGACCAGGAAATAGGTTTCTGATTGGTGACAATCCTAGAGGTGAGGTTATTTTGTCACCTTTGTGCATAGGAGGTGATTGTACCTGCTCCTCTGGAGACCCTGGCTGTCTCCTCACCAGCTCCATTTCTCCTTTAGCTCCATCCACCAAAGATTCAGCATCTTCCTCCAGCAAGTCTTCTCTGAGTCTTGTCTTCAGCTGCAAATGGCATCTGCCTTCTGAGTTCCCTCTGCCTTTCAGCTCCTTGTTTTCAACAACCTGATAATTATCTTCCTACATTTGAAGACACAATTTCTATGTGAGACTATCTGATTATCAGGTAATCTCCATTATTGTTGTTTGACATATATTCATACTTGTCATTAT
>NW_007737190.1:14086-16434 GCF_000696425.1 Galeopterus variegatus
ACTTACTGTCCAGGTCCGCCCCCCCCCAGCTGGGCTCACCATGGGCTGTTGTCTGAGGTGGGGGAGCAACTGGTGGGCTTCAGCTCTCTTTCCTTGTCTGGATCCAGCTTCTTCCAGTGCCTTCATGTGTGAGGAGAGCAGCCACTCCTCTCCAGTGCTGGGAGTCACTGCTGCTTCCAAAGAACCCACCTGTCATCACTCCACCCTCCCCTGCAGAGCAGTGCATCAGCCCAGGCTCAGCTTTAGTTTCCTCAGACAGAAATCAGACATGCATCCCCCACAGGTGTCCAAAACCTCTGGAGACACATGTCACACTCTTCAGGAGGTCCCAGAGTGGAAAGGTCTGATTCAACATACTCATAGCTCCATAAAAAATAATTTCTTTACCTCTAGCCACTGACCACCACAGTTGTAGTTTTTTATTTTTTATTATTTTTTTTTTTTAGTTTGTTTGGTTTTAGTGCATTGTGTGTGTGTATGTACTTTCTTTTTCTTTCTTTCTTTCTTTCTTTCTTTCTTTCTTTCTTTCTTTCTTTCTTTCTTTCTTTCTTTTTTTAATGTGAAAGAACCACAGTGCAATACAGTTTTCAGAAAACATGGGGAATTGGGAGCATCTACTACATAGAGCCTCACCCAATTAGGCTGAGAGAATCTCATTTTCTTCACATGTCCCTGTCGCAAGTGGAAGAAATGCACTCAATCTGGAGGGTTTATAGAAGGACTCCTATTTGTCAGCCTCACTCTCAGGACCATGAAGAAGGAAAGTCTTGGGACCAGGAAATAGGTTTCTGATTGGTGACAATCCTAGAGGTGAGGTTATTTTGTCACCTTTGTGCATAGGAGGTGATTGTACCTGCTCCTCTGGAGACCCTGGCTGTCTCCTCACCAGCTCCATTTCTCCTTTAGCTCCATCCACCAAAGATTCAGCATCTTCCTCCAGCAAGTCTTCTCTGAGTCTTGTCTTCAGCTGCAAATGGCATCTGCCTTCTGAGTTCCCTCTGCCTTTCAGCTCCTGGTTTTGCAACAACCTGATAATTATCTTCCTACATTTGAAGACACAATTTCTATGTGAGAGTATCTGATTATCAGGTAATCTCCATTATTGTTGTTTGACATATATTCATACTTGTCATTATCAAAGCCACTGTTAAGTCTTTAGTTTGGTTGGTCTTGAATCAGGTGACACCTTTTTCTTATGAAATATTTCAATTTTTTTATGTGATTCTTAACTTCAGTCCTTTTTACTGTCCTGTTTTTATAAAGGTTCCACCTAGAAGATTAGGTAAAATAAACCCTCCGGAAGTGTTATCTCAGTTTTTCTGGTTCATGGACTTTTCTGCTACCCTATCAAATACACCTAGCCCCACCCTGTCAATCACTCTCCAGCACATGCCCCATGTTATTATTATATGTGCTCAGAACTGAAAGTTAATTCATTGCAGGACCAAAGAGTCAGGGTCAGGTTAACATGGTAGTAATAAATTAGTTATATTAATAGTATTGGTTAATATTAGTAAAATTTGATAAGGTAAATAAAACTTATACCAACTGAGATGACAACTGGTCCTGAAGTCAAGCAAATTAGCTAGATGGGGACAAATTAAAAACACCTGGAATTATTCATCAAAAGATGAAAAATTCTTGCTATTTAACTAGTTCTTATTTGGGGGATATTATTGGGAACCACTGGAAAAAGTGTTTATAGAAAATAAAAGAAGAGCTAATAAGAGAGAAAGAATTTGGGTGGTGGATAAAGGATTTATACTAGTCTTGTATGCTTGAGAGTTCTGGGTTTGCACATGCTTGTCCTTTCTCCCATGCTCTTTGTCATGGTGCTTGTAAACAACAAACTAACCTCAGTTCAATCTATTTTATCCCAGTTTCCTTAAGATAGCACCAAAGGAAGTCAGCAGAGTAGTTCCTGGTCTTGCAAGTTCCTGATTCCATAAATAGGTATTGAAGTCACAAAAGGAGAAGGGAGGTGCAAGGAGAGGTGACTCACACACTGCACCTGCAGCCCTCAGGTGGAGCTGAGGCTCCCAAGGTGCTGCCATTGGCAGTGAGCACTGAGTAGAGTTTTCTATTATTTTCAATTAATTTCGAAATGCCAGAAAATTTCAAACATAATTCAAATGATCTTATGCCTTCACCCAGCTGCCCAACTGCAAACATTGCTTTCTCATTCTTTTTCTGTACATAAATGCACATTTTTTCCTGATGCTTCTGAGAGTAAACTACAGACATGCAAATTGCAAATAATTTAGTACATTTCTTAATGAAAATGGTGTTCTCTTACATTACCATAGTTCAATTATCAAAACTCAAACTTCACTGCCTAATGCAAGGGA
>NW_007737190.1:16943-17774 GCF_000696425.1 Galeopterus variegatus
AAACTGCCAGAAAATTGCAAAAATAATTCAGACATCCTTATGCCTTTACCCAGCTCCCCAATTGCAAACACTGTGCCCTGTTTGCTTTCTCATTCTGTTTCTGTATATAAATTCACATTTTCCCCTGATACTTCTGAGAGTAAGCTACAGACATGCAAATCTCAAATAATTTGGTGCATTCCATAATGAAAATGCAATTCTCTTACAATACCATAGTCAGGTATCAAAACTAGAAATTCACTGCCGAATGCAAGGGATGGAAGGAGGAGGTTTGGTACCTTCTTCCACTATTTTTTTTTNACCAAAGAGTCAGGGTTAGGTTTACATAGCAATAATAAATTAGTTAAATTAATAATAAAGGATAATATTAATAAAATTTGATAAGGTAATTAAAACTTATTCCAATCCAGATGGTAATTGATCCCCAAGCCATGAAAATTAACTAGATGGATACAAATTAAAACACCTGGACTTACTCATTCAAAAGATGAAAAATGATGGCTCTTTAGCTAGTTTCTATTTGGGGACTATCATTGGGAATCATTTGGAAAAGTGTTGCATAGAAGATAAATGGTAAGGTAATAAGAGAGAAAGAGTTTGTGTGGTGGATAAAGGATTTATACTGGGCTTGTGTGCTTTATTGTTCTGGTTTTGCACTGGTTTGTCCTTTCTCCCATGCACTTGGTCATGGTGCTTGTAAAGAGCAAACTAAACTTAGTTCAATCTATTTCATCCCAGTTTTCTTAAGAAAGCACCAAAGGTGGTCAGCAGCATAGTTTCCAGTCTTCCAAGTTCCTGCTTCCATAAATAGTTATTGAAGTCACAAAGGGA
>NW_007737190.1:19724-20246 GCF_000696425.1 Galeopterus variegatus
GCAAGAGCTCCATGGAGCGGATGGTCAGAAGACCTCCCTAAGAGGTGCTCTTGGGCAATTCCCTGATGATGAGAACAAAAAGGCACACCTGGGACTGAGATATGAGTGCACCCTGCAGAGGAAGTGTGCAGGACAAAGGCCCAGAGGCAGGGCTGTGCTTGGAAGGCCTGGGCAGTGCATGGAGAGTCAGGATGGATGGAGAAGATGAGGGGAGGAACATATTTCATGATCCCTTTCCTTCCTCCCTTGTACATGCCAACATGGGACCCCTGGATAAATCATGAGGGACAGGCAGGACTCAACATTCCTCAGATCTTCACCACAAGGTAATCCATCCATATAGCCCCAAAGAACAAAATTATTAGAATGCTATTAAGAAGTTGAAAAGACAAAATACTAAATGGGAGAAAATTTTTGAAAATCATATATCTAATATGTAACTTATATGCAGAATATGCAAATAATTTCTAAAACTCAACAACAATGATGATAACAATTAAATACATACTCTCTCACACACAC
>NW_007737190.1:21225-37770 GCF_000696425.1 Galeopterus variegatus
AAAACATATATATTTCCATTAACAAATGAATGGATAAACCAATTGTGACATATACATACAACAAGGTATTATTCAGTCATAAAATGAAAGATATTTTGATATATACTGCAACATGTATTGACCTTGAAATGTTATACTTAGTGAAATAAAGTAGACACAGAGAAACATGTTATATGATTCCACTTAAGTTAGATTTCTAGAATAAACAAACTCATTTTTGACTGGACTGGAGGGTGAGGGGACAAATGGAAATTGCTATTTAATGGGGACAGAGAGTTTTCAGCGGTGATGAAAAAGTTTTCATGTATATAGTGGTAGAACTTACACAACATTGTGAATGTATTTAATGCTACTAATTATAAAATTGTGAATCGTTAAAAGTTTAAATATTATTCTTTATATAGTACCACAATAAAAATAATGTTCAGTTTCAACAAATAAGTAGAAAATATGAAACTAAACTGAAGAGTGTAATCCACATGGGGGGGACAGGAAATAGAAAAGCCTATGAGAGAGAACAAATGTGAAACTTAACAGATAAATATTTGAAATTCATCATGAAAATATGTTTAGAGAACTAACCAAAACTAAATTTAAAGAAGTAATGGAAGGTATGAAGACCATGCCTCATGAAATAGATAATGTCAATATACGAGATAGAATCAAAGGCAAATTCTAGAGATGAAAAGACCAAACTAAAATGAAAAATATGTTAGAAAGCTCAACAGTAGATTAAAATTTGCTGAGAAAAGAATCAATAAACTTGAAGATAGATTGATAAATATTATGCAATCTAAAGTACAGAGAGTCAATAGAATAAAGGAAAAAGAACAAACACTCAGAGATGTGGGCCACCACTACTGAACCAACACATATATAATGGGAGTCCCAAAAGAAAAGAAAAGAGTGAAAGAATCAGAAAAGAATATTTCATGAAATAATGGCTAACAACTTGCCTATTTTCTGAAGAAAAAAAAGCATTACTTATATATCCAAGAATTTCAATGAACTGCAATTAGAATAAATGAACAGTTTCACATGCAGACACAAGAGAACCCTAGTATATTAACAGCAGACTTTTACTTGGAAACAATGTAGGTCAGAAGGGAATGGGGTGACGTATTACAAGTGCTGCCACAAAAAAAGAAAGAAAGAAAGAAAGAAGAAGTAAAGTGTCAAACAAGAAGTATTCCAGCAAAATTAACTTTCAGTAATAATGGCAAATACAAACAATGTGAGATAAGTAATATACGAAACAATTCAGTGCTACCAAAACTTCTAGCACAGAAGAGTTAATTTCATAGATGACTCTGTAACAGTAATTAGCAAATGGTAAATATCAACTTCAAATAGCACAAATATAATTTTACACTCAAAAAATTAATTTCATGAATCATGTAAATACATTTTCAGATTTAACATAAAACCAAAACAAACCAAAGGTGACTTTATGAGTAGGTCCCTAACAAGAAAATCTTTGAAATGTGTACTTTAGGTAGAAGGATATTTATGTGATTGAAATGCCAAATTTTCTTGAACTTTTAAGACCACAGCTGTATCTTCACTGTTAACTCCCTCATGCTGGCTACAGAATGAACGCAGCAGGGGCAGCGATTTAGATGGAGGAAGGGAAGCTCTGTCTTGAGGTTGGTAGTTCCACCTGTCAACTGGAGTGACCTAATTCAGCACAGTAACTCACCTAACTGAGGACACCTGGCTACTTCTGGACTGCTATGTCAGAGACAGAGAGTTTTGTCCTATTTAATCCACTGTATTTTGCAGTTTCTCCCTGTCAATTTCATTGTCCTCATTCTCCAACCATGGATTCCCTCTTAGCTTTTGGAATCATTGATTTTTTACCATTTTTTTGAGAGTGGAGCCTTTCAGGATATCAACATTCTGTAGGTTTTCTTGTTTTAAATATCCAGTGTATATAAGCACCTTGAGTAGGTTTTGAAAGCAGAAACTCAGAATATCCAGTGTATATAAGCACCGTGAGTAGGTTTTGAAAGCAGAAACTCAAGGAGGGCTAAGGATGACTGTGGCAATGCTGAACTCCTGCTCTTCCTACTTCCAATTTGTTTTCTCCCAGGGCATTCTGTGATACCACATAAGCTCAATCGTGCATTTGTCTGTATTTTTAAATAACATATCAAGAGTCTTATGTTTCATAATTTGAGGACTCAAAGTTTGCTAGATTTGCATGTAAATTTTTATATAGAACAGTTAATCCTAACAAATGACAAATCAAATATTTATTTGCACTTGGCAAGGATCCAATTATTTTGGAATAGAAAATTACCACAAACGTACTTTATATCAGTAACAAGAAGGAGGATTTAGTGTTGCTCAGTTTTAATCTTTCTATTATGTCCATCATACTGTGTTATGATATGTAACTGATGTGACCCATTATTTGATCAGATACAGCTTTTGAACACTGTTTTAAATGAGATCAATGAAAAAAACATACATTTTATATACATTTGTGAATATAAGATTCAGATTCATTTTCTGATAAAGATGTTATCACTTGAAAATAACACATTTCTGTATTGTTTCAAACATTTCTTATGACACTATAGTACCAAATTTGTGATCTCTAAAGTAGAACCTGGGTTAAATACCTTTAAAATATTTAGAATTTTATAGACAACTGAAAATTTCATATAATTCTGCATTTTTCCTGTTGTACATGTTGGAAATTTTGCATTATCCATCTTTCAGTTCTGCTGTCTATTTTCAAAGCCAACTTTTAGAATTGCACAAACTCCTGTTCCACTCAGTGAAAGGTAGTTCAGGGAAATCACAATCTCTTGGCATTAGAATCTTATATCTCCTCTGAATTTACAAAGTCTATTAAAATACTCAAAAATCAATCATTTTTACTAATTATACTCTGCCATTCTCTACCAGAAGATGGCTCATGGATAACAATTTTTGAATGTGATAATGGAAAGGGTAGTTTACTGTAAGCAGTAAAGAAGTAGGAAGTTGGAAAACAGAAAGTACCAATGTTTCAATATTACCAAGTATCATCTTGTGGAAAATATACCTCAAACTGGCAATTTCCAACATATATTCAACTTTTGTTGAATCATTTGCTTCATGTGTCTGGTTGTTATGCCTACTAAATTTTCTAGTCATATACAGGCAAGGCAGAGAGGATTAGGAAGAGCTTTCATTCAACTCTACTTTTCATCATAACGGGCTTTCACATGATACTGGGACCGGCTAAATTATCCCAACTGCTTATGCCATTGTAAGTCTGTTGCAGCTGATGAGGTCTTACCATGTAGTACCTGAGGTGTAGCTGAGGCTCTCATGGTCCAGACCCCTCAACTGCAAACTAATCCCATGAAATCTGCAACATCTTCCTCTTTCACAGACATAGATAATCTGCTGCACTGTTCCTCAAACAAAAAACACATGTGGGTTCCTTGGCCATGCCAGTTGGGAGGTTTGTGTTCCAGGCTGCGTCACTGTGGAAGGAAGTTGTATAGCTTGCTGGCAGTAATGAACTCCAAAATCCTCATCCTCAACCCTGCTGATCTTCAGTGTGAAGTCAGTCCCTACTCCGCTGCGACTGAAACTTTCTGGGTCCCCATAGGCCTGGTTGGAAACCCCATAGATCAGGAGCCTGACCTGGCTTCTGCAGGTATCAATTCAAATATGTCTTTCCATTACTATGTCAGAGGCTCTGACTGGCTCTGCAGGAGAGGGAGGCCTGCTCTCCAGGGATGATGGGCAGAGAGACTAGTCTGGGCCATCATCCCCCATTGGATCCTAAAATATGAAAGAGAAATGCAAGCTTCTGTGCAAACATTAAAAGTGATATTCATGATTTCCCTTTTGTATTTATTTCTGACCAATCCTTTTTTTTAAACATTGAATAATACCATAAAAATTAGACATACTAAAATAAGCCCAAAATTTCCAAGGCATAGGAGGATTTTTTTTCTTTTTCAAGATCTTCATGAGAGCACTAGTCATTATTTCCTTTAAGCAAATTCTAATTCTCACATAACACAATGTCAAATGTCCTTCTTTGGGGAACAAAGCATATGCCTTTAAAATATGTTCAGAACACATATGGGAAACAGTAGAGACCCAAGAGCTCACCCTCAAACCCCTTCTCCCACTCATCTCACTTCTGCCTTTACCATGGATCCAGAGCATCAGCAGCCCCAGGAGCTGAGCAGGGAACCTCATTTTGAGAAGACGAACTGAGGGGACCTGATAAGTTAATGCAAGGTTAGAGCTGAGCTTTTTTCTCAGACTAGCAGGAGAAGGTCCTCCCTAGGGGGACAGGACGCAAATCCCCTCATGGGTACAGCAGTGTGGAAAGAGCCAAATGGAGGGTAGACAGAGCCTAAGGGAGGGTGGGGACTTCACCTGTGAGCAAAGTGACATACAGTGTCTCTTGGAGGGGAACAAATATTGATTCAGTCAAACTTCCCTATAGTTAGGAAGAAGAATGCAACTCATAGTTTGAAGATTTTCAGGAACACAATGTGTTTGACCAGCCACTCTCAGACTGTGTGTCTAGGCTTAACCTTTGAGGGGTGAATGGTCACCCTACTTCACTCCCTTCCAGCTAATGTAGTGAAAAAAACAGCCTCCACCCAACAAGTACTGATTGTACAGAGTACCTATTGTAATTATGAATATGCCAACTATTCTGCTCTTATCATCATGTATTGTACACAAATTCTGATAGTCAATTCTTTACCACACAAGACTATTTAATCAATTATGTTTCAATAAAAAAATGAAAACAAAACAGGACAAATATTGATCTGCAGAGTGCCTCCAAATTAAAAAAAAAAGAGCCAGATCAAGAGTTGCCTGGTACCTGCGGCTCCCAGGATAATTTTTTAATAAACTGACTTCCAGGGACCTGGTGAGTTCAACTCCATAAGAGCGCTCTGTCAAAGGGCCTGACCAAGAGAAAGAAATGTATCTCTTGCACAGAGAGCTAAGAGCCCAGTTTAAGAAAGAAGAAAGGGGGAAGATTTTTTGCCTCAGGCAGGGAGAATAACATTTCCTGTGACCAGTGGTTTAATTTGGTATATATCCCATCTTAATGATGTTACATACATGAGATAAATCACAGAACATTGCTGAAAGAAAAACTTTCCAGGATAATTGTACAGAATAAAAAAAGGAAAAACCTTTGTGTTATGTTTTTCTGAGTGGTATTTAGAAAAGCCCTTCCCATACAGGGTTTTTCTTGTCATGTAGAACCATGTCTTGTCTGGGTCCCATTTTCTTATTTGCTGTCTGCAAGAACCGGAAATTCTCCCCTGGCCTGTGTATGGAACAGTCACACACACAAGTCCGTAGTTTAAAGTAAATTCCATGTATGAGAAGAGCAAGAACAGGAATTGTTGTTTCAATATCTCAGGGTAACCTGTACCTATTACCAGCATCTTCCTGGGCTTTCACTTAAAGAGGGTCACAGGTCAGGAATGTCAGTCTGCCACATCACTAGTGATTGAAATGCAAAAGCAGCCTAATTATTATTCACCTATCCTTGATACCCTTAATGCTGAATTGATTAGGTCCTGGAAAATGGTGCCAATTTCAAATCACTTCAAAAAAAAATAGTAACTGTACAAAAGAAAAAATTCTTGAGCAACCGATGGAATAGTTTGTTGTACTTTATAATGTTGAGTGATATCACCAAAGGCATATTTAATTCCCAAAGAACACAATCACACAAATACAGTTCTAAATATGATTCCACAAGAAAGCTTCATCTGAAGATCTTCAGGGAAATCTACCAAAATATGGTTTTTTTAATAAGTTTGGAGAAAATAATTGATTACAAATTATATTGACCTTTAAATGCACCCAATACTGGAGCACCAAATATATCAAGCAAACACTCTTAGACCTGAAGAAGGAGATAGGACGTAATACATGAACAGTGAGTGATCTAAACACCCCTCTCTCAGTATGGGACAGGACTTCCAGGCAACAAGTCAACAAAAAGACACAGGATTTAATCTACACCCTAGACCAACTGGACTTGGCAGATACGTACAGAACATTTCACCCAATAGATAAAGAATACACTTTCTTCTCATCAGCTCATGGAACATTCTCCAAGATAGACCACACATTAAGTCTCAAATCTAGTCTTGGAAAATTTTTAAAAATTGAAATTATGCCAACAATCTTTTCAGAACACAATGGACTAAAACTGGAGAGAAACAATAAGCAAAATGCTGGAAGCTATACAAATACACAAAAAATAAATAATAGGCTCCTTAGTGACTTATGGATCCAAGAAGAAATTAAACAGGAAATCAAAAAAATTCTAGAAACTAATGAAAATAAAGATACATCATATCAAAATCTCTGGGATACTGCAAAAGCAGTACTAAGAGGCAAATTTATTGCAGTTAGTGCTTATATCAAAAAAATGCAAAGACTTCAAGTAAACGACCTAACACTACACCTCAAAGAACTTGAAAAACAACAACAATCCAAACCTAAAGGCAGTACATGGAAAGAAATAATTAAGATCAGATCAGAACTAAGTGATATAGAGACCCAAAAAAACAATAGAAAAGATCAACAAAACTGAAAGTTTGTTTTTCAAGAAGAGAAACAAAATAGACACACTATTAGCTAGATTAACAAAATAAAGGAAGGAGAAGATCCAAATAATAAAAATCAGAAATGAAAAGGGAGACATTACAACTGATACCACAGATATATACATTTTTTTATCTATTTCTTTATAAAGTTCCTCCTTCAGATCCTAGATTTTTTTTTCATTTCATTACATCATCTATCTGATGTTTTTCTTATATCTCATTTAATTTCTTTAAGATTGTTGCTTGAAATTCCTTTATTTTATAGGTTTCCTATTGTTTGGGGTCTGTTACTGCAGAATTATTGTTTTCCTTTTGTGGTGTCATGTTTGTTTGTTTGTTTGTTTCGTATAACTTCGTATAATGTATGCTATACGAAGTTATTACGACCTATGGGTCCAAGAAGAAATTAAACAGGAAATCAAAAAACTTCTTGAAGCTAGTGAAAATAGAGACACATCATACCAAAACCTGTGGAATATTGCAAAAGCAGTACTAAGAGGAAAGTTTATTACAATAAATACTTACATCAAAAGAAAAGAAAGATTTCAAACAAACAATCTGACATTACCTGTCAAAGAACTGGAAAAATAAGAACAAATGCAATCCAAGAATTGCTAGTTGGAATGAAATAATTAAGATCAGAGCAGAACTAAATCAAACAGAGACCCCCAAAATGATATAAAGATTAATGAAATGAGAAGTTGGTTTTCTGAGAAGATAAACAAAATAGACAAACCATTAGCCAGGCTAACTAAAAAAAAAAATAAAGAGAAGATCCAAACAACAAAAATCAGAAATGAAAGGGAGACATTACAACTGATACCACATTAATATAAAGAATCATTAGAGACTATTATAAAGAACTGTATAACAAAAAATTTGAAAATCTGCAAGATATGGATAAGTTTTTACACACATAAACTAACAAGACTGAACTGAGAAGAGATTGAAAACCCAAACAGACCAATAACAAGCAAGGAGATTGAAGTGGTAATTAGCGATCTTCCAAGAAAAAAAAAATTCCAGGTCCGGATGGCTTATAGAAGAATTCTATCAATCATATAAAGAGGAATTAATACCTATTCTCCTCAAACTATTCCAAACAATTGAAACAGACACTATTCTCCCAAACTCATTCTATGAGGCCAATATAACTCTGATACCAAAACTAAAGACACAACAAAAAATAAAATTATAGGCCAATATCCTTGATGAAACTACATGTTAAAATTCTTGACAAAATATTAGTAATTAGAATACAGCAACATATTAAAAAAATTATACTCTATGATCAAGTGGGATTCATCCCAGGGATGCAAGGATGTTTTAACATATGAAAATCAATAAATGTGATAAATCACATCAACAAGCTCAAGGACAAAGACCATATGATTATCTCAATAGATGCTGAAAATGTATTTGACAAAATTCAACATTCCTTCATGATAAAGACTCTCAACAAATTAGGTATAGAAGGAAAATATCAACACAATAAAAGCCACTTGTAAGAAGCCCACCACCAGTATTATTCTGAATGGGGAAAAATTGAAGGCCTTCTCCTTAAGGACAGGACAAGACAAGGATGTCCACTCTCACCACTTCTGTTCAACATATACTGGAGGTACTAGCTAGAGCGATCAGGCAAGAGAAAGAAATAAAGGGAATCCAGACTGGAAAAGATGAAGTCAAATTTNAATACCAATGACATTCTTCACAGAAATGGAAAAAAACAACCCTATATTTCACATGGAAAAAACAACAGACCCCAAAGAGCCAAAGAAATCCTGAGCAAAAACAATAAACCTGGGGCATAACACCACCTGACTTCAAATTATACTACAAAGCTGTTGTAACCAAAACAGCATGGTACTGGTATAAAAATAGACATTCAGACCATTGGAGTAGAACAGAGAACTCGGAAATCACTCCTCAGGCTTATAGCCATCTGATATTAGACAAAGGCAATAAAAATCTACAATGGGGAAAAGATTGCCTCTTCAAAAAGTGGTGCTGGGTAAACTGGATATCCACATGCAGAAGAATGAAACTAGATATGCATCTCTCACCATACACTAAAGTCAACTCAAAATGGATGAAAGACTAGGTATAAGACCTGAAACTGTACAATTACTAAGGGAAAATATAGGTGAACATTTCAGCAATTAGGCCCGGGCGCAGGCTTTGTGAACATGAGCCTGAAAGCACAAGTAGCAAAAGAAAAAATAAACAAATGTGACTATATCAAACTAAAAAGTTTCTGCACAGCAAAAGAAACAATCAGCGTGAAAAGACAACCTACAGAATGGGAGAAAAATTTTGCTAACTATGCATCTGACAAGGGACTAATATCCAGGATATACATAGAACTCAAGCAATTATACAGTACAAAAAATAAATAACCCAATTAAAAAATGGGTAAAGGAACTGAATGAACATTTTTCAAAGGAAGACATACAAATGGCCAACAGATACATGAAAAAATGCTCAACATCACTGGGCTTCAGGGAAATGCAAATTAAAACCATATTGAGATACCACCTTACTCCAGTTCAACTGAGTATAAACAAAAAGTCGGTGAATAGCAAATGCTGGCGAGGGAGTCAAGTGATAGAAACACTACTGCACTGTTGGCAGGACTGTAAATTAGTGCAATCACTTTGGAAATCAATTTGGAGGTTTCTCAAACAACTACATATAGATCTTCCATATGATCCAGCAATCCCTCTTCTAGGCATATATCCAGAGGAATGGAAATCATCGTGTTGAAGGGATACCTACACTCCCATGTTTATTGCAGCTCTGTTTACCATAGCCGAAATATGGAACCAACCTAAATATTCATCAATAGATTACTGGATAAGGAAACTGTGGTATATATACACTATGGAATACTACTTTGCCATAAAAAAGAATGAAATACTCCCATTTGCAACAACATGGATGAACCTGGAGAAACTTATGTTGAGTGAAACAAGCAAAGCACAGAGGGATAAATACCGCATGTACTCACTCATATGTGGGAGCTAAGAGTGAAAGGAAGGAAGGAAAGAAAGACCACAGTAGTGCCATGATCCAATGGAGGGAAGGAACATTCCTTGGGCTACAAATTGGAGTTGAGGGGAGAGGGGAAAGGGGAGGGAGGTTAGGGAATAATTGGGAGGGGACAAAGTACAAAAGTAATTTCTGGTAATGGGTATGTCCCCAATATGAATCTGGCCCCCACATCAAGGGCAGGAGGGGGGACAATCAGCTCTGTATCTCATGAATATTTTCGATAAATAAATATTAAAAAATATATAAATAAAAAATAAAACTTTTTTTAAAAAAAGAGCTTAAAATTGAAGAGCTTAAAAGGAGTCCAAGAGGAAAAAAGTCAAATTCCCTTCAGAGGAGGAGAGTTAGAGTCACAAATGACATTTAATAGTAATTTTCAAATGGGAAATGGCAACTTCAAGTAGGCTGCTGCAAATACTTAAAAAATTATTTTGAAGAATCGTGTAAATATATTTTCAGATTAAAAATAGAAACAAAATGTTGGCTTTATCAGCAGATCTCTCAATGAAACATCTCTCAAATGTGTGCATCATTTGGAAGGACTTTTATCACTGATGGAAGCTCAAGTGTTCTTTGTTTTTAAGAAGAAATCAGGGTTCTCTTTCCTCTGTCCTACCTCATGCTGCTGAGGAATGCAGGTAGTGGGAGCAGTCATTTAGAAGTAGAAAGAGAAGCCATATGGTGAGGTTAGTAGTGCCACCTGCCAACCTGAATGACCTAATGGGGCAAAACACTTCCCATTGCCTACCTCTGGATGGTTCTGTCATAGATATAGAAACGTTGTCATATTTAACCAATTGTTTTTGAGGTTTCTTTGTAACAGTTAATTCTATTTTTCTCTACTTCTCCTGTATGCCCTGTCAGTATTCTAGCATCATTTATTTTTCAACATTTTGTTTTGCATGTTTAGCCCCTTGAAATATTAACATTATATAGGATTATTTTATATATCTGTCCACTTTCTGGTGTTGGCTGTATCACCTGTCTCACATCAAAAAAGAAATTCAAGGTCACTAGGTGCTGCCAATCACATGAGGTTGAATATAACTGTGGCATTAACTCCTGCCCACCCTACTTTCACTTTGTTTTCTCTCAGTGCATTTCATGATGACTTTTAAGTTCAGTAATGCTTTGATTACCACCTTTAAATAACTTATTAAGTTTCTTATGCTTCATACTGTGAGGGCTCAAGTCTGCTTGATTTCTATATAAATTTTGCTACACAATTTTAAAATCTAACAGAAATAACACGTTGGAATTTTATTTGCATTTGCCATGGATTCCATTACCATGGAATAGAAAAATCCTCTCAAATATACTTTATATCCTCAGTATAAGGCAGGACCTTGCTGTTCTCTTGATTTTAGCATTCTTTTTCTGTATGTCACACCGTGTTATGACATTTAAGTGTCATGAAGTAGTACTTTAAATGGAATCTAAAGAAGACATAAAAATGTTACGCTTATAACTAAAATATGAGATTCAAATGAATTTTCAGGTAATGATGATATCATGGGAAAATAATGCACTTTTGTACTGTTTGTAAACTTTTCTTGTGACAGTAAAATACCAAATTTCTCATCAGTAAAAATACTTGGGTAAAATATATTTAAAACTCTTAGAATTTGGTAGAGAAAGAAAAATCTCATATAATTATGCATTTTTCTCTGTGGTATGTGGAGTAAACTTTATGTTCTCCATCATTCAGTTTAAGCTGTTTATTTCTAAGCCCACTTTTGAAATTGGAGGAAATTTATTTTCTCTTGGCAAAAGTTAATTAAGACAAATTGAAGTCTTTTTGCGTTCCAAATCTTGTATCTCCTATAGATTTCTAAAGTCTCTTTGAATACTCAAATCAATCACCTCAATTCACTATTCTCAGCCACAGACATCCTATAGATAGTTTGTATAAAATGTTTTCTGGAACCTGTTAATGGGAAGGGTACTGTAGTGTAAGTGGTGAAAGAGAAGGAAAATATTGGGAAAGTGAGAAAAATAACAATTTCACAATATTACCAAGTATTATCTTGTGAAAAATACATCCCAAAGTGGTAAATTCCAACATGAATTCAACTTTTGTTGCCACTAATCTGTGTCAATTATCTGATCCCACATAGTCTTTCTTATCAGGTGCAACCAGGTCCTGTCAGGGTTCCAGCTTCTTGCCGCTTTGTGTGGGAACCTGAGTCTCTCCCAGGCCTGTATGTGCAGCAGCCACAGGCATGTGTCCTCAGTTCAAAGGAGATTCTGTCTGTGAGGAGAGCAAGAACTGGATCCACTGTTTTAATGTCTCACAGAGACCTGCACTTATGACTGACATTTTCCTTGGCTTTCATTTAAATATGGCCACTGTTCAGGAATGCCAGTCTACTACACAGCTAATCATCAACATAGAAAAACACCCGGATTATTCTTCACTTGTTAGTGGTACACTGTATGTTGAACTGAACAGTCCTGAGAACACTCCACAAGGTCACTGTCCTCAAAAAGAACCACAAAATTCCCAGAGCAATGGGAAGAATGGTTTGTACTACTATGCAGTCTTTGATAATTTAACCCAAAGTCATATGTAAATGACAAAGAACTCAAACAAATCTAATTCGAGGTACAATTCCAGAAGAAACTGACTCAAAATATCTTCTGAAAAATTCACCAAACTAAGATTTTTTAATAAGTTTGGAAGAGAGAATTGAATAAAAATGGTATTGTCCTTTAAATTTTGAAGTCCATGGCAACTACCTGGGTTCCTGATAACAAATTAAGAAAAGGCGATAGAATAAATATCTCATATCTTACTACTTTATATATTATTTTTGCTTTTTTTCTTTACATTTTACAAGTTTTCTCTAAAGTATAGTAACATTTATAAAGCAAATGTATTACACAAGGCCTAGTCTCCAAAGCCCTGTAGTTTCAGGTATAGCTTAACTTTTTAAAATTACATATAGAAATGTTAACCTTGCAAAAGACAGGAAACTTTCCTCAGGCTAAAGTTTCTGATATGTTTGAAGAATTGTAAAACAGCAAAGTTCCTGGCTCAATGACAGACAAGTTACTTGATTGTTATGTAAACATACTAAGGAAATTGCTGTAAGGAAAGAAAATGTTAGCTAAGAACAAGTTTTTGTTGGTGGATCAACTTAATCTTTTGCAAATTGCATTATGGAACGTCACTTTGTCATTTCACTGATGTTACCAGCTTCTATTGTTAAACTATACTTAGCCATAACTCCATTTATGTTCCTTTTCTGTAACTTCCTGGTCTGGAGAATAAATATAGGGAGAGAACCCCAGTTCATGGTTAATTTCCCAAGGAAGGAATGCCTCTCTCTTGAGGGTTCCAGGAAATTAACCCCTTCAGGGCCTCTCACTGCTCAGAAGAAATGGGCTTTGAGCAATCCTTTTTGTATCTCTGTCGCCCCATGTGGGGCAAAGCAACAGCCAACCATTTCAATTCTGCCTCATAATTTTGAAAACTTTCAGACTCTCAATTAACGACACTAGTGAGAGGAGTCAGAAACATCAGAAAATGGAAAAATAAAATAAAAATAAATACAAAAGAACAAACATATGAACTAAAAGAGAACACAATGGTAGATCTTACCACTGGCTTTAAAGGATTATTGTGAATGGGTATTAAATTAAGTACCAATCTAGTCACTATCCAATATGGAAATTTGAATTCTGGGAAAATGAGAAACAGTAAGAAATCTGTCATGTTTTCTTTTAAGACAAGTCAATTCTTGAAACTGTTATTTTTACAAAGTATTTTTTATGATGCTTGAATTTCAGAGAGTCTCTCTATTTCCTAGAAAATTAATGATGAATGTTTAAAAAGTCTGCCATTGTGGCTGGTTGTTTTATCTCAATCAGTTGCCCTTATGTGTCTAGAAAATGTAAAATCTTGTAAAAAATATTATTTGGTTAAAATAAAAAGTCATTTTAGTTTTCCTATACTATTTGCAAACAAAGAATAATATTTCTAATTCTAAACAGGATCTGTCTCTCCCATGTGTTAACACATTACTCCAAGACTTCACCAAGAGCAGCCAAAGCTGGTCAACTTCACACTGGATGTAGACAAGGGGATGGGAGAAGAACTTCCATGTGGAACAGGTGGGGAGCAGACCTCTGTGTGTCTCTAATCTTGACCACAGTCAACAGAATGGGAAAGGACTTAGATAGGTGGGTTTTATTCCAGTTGTGTCTCCTTTGCCTGATGCTATTTGGGGTTGATAAAATTGAAAGAATTCATATTGTCTGTATGACTTGGGATACAATCTTGGATATGGAATTGCTTGCATACCTTATGCTGGAGTCAGTGTTTGTGGGATGGAGAGAGTGATACAATAGAGGGGTGTGAGGAATCTGGGAACTGATCAAGGAAAAATAAATACAGTAGTACACACAACTTTTATTGGAGATGCTTTCACAAGTTTGCAGGGAGAAGTCCCTCACAGCAGGACTCTTTCCAGAGACTAAGGTGCCAGGTTGCTGCCCAGAGGGGGAGAAGGTACTGGGGAAGGACGTTATGTATCTACATGATGTCACATAGAACCCCAGTGGGTCAGACAGCTTCAAAGGGCAGTAGTATTTGCGATTTTCACAAGCTGGGGGTGTATCTATTGCTGGCTTATGTGGGTGAGATTTCCTGGACATGCAAGGCAAGAATTTTCTAAATGTCTAAAAAAATCTGCATCTTTGGGCTGTTTTGAAATAATTAAATGTGCAAAATTTGATTTTGGCACAGATCATTTGGAAATAAACCTGCTGTGCAGAAGTAAACATCACAGGGACTAGTACGCAGAAGACATCTTTGGCTAATTTTTGTAACACTATTGCACATTCTGTAGACTTTGTTCTTGTTTTATCTCAATCAGTTGCATTTATGTGTCTAGAAAATGTAAAATCTTGTGAAAAATATTATTTGGTTAAATTAAAAAGTCATTTTAGTTTTCCTATCCTATTTGTAGACAAAGAATAATATTTCTAATAATAAACAGGATCTGTCTCTCCCATGTGTTAACACATTACTCCAAGACTTCACCAAGAGCAGCCAAAGCTGGTCACTCCACACTGGACACAGACAAGGGGATATAAGAACTTCCATGTGGAATAGGTGGGGAGCAGACCTCTGTGCATCTCTAATCTTGACCATAGTCAACAGAATGGGAAAAGACTTAGATAGGTGGGTTTTATTCCAGTTGTCTCCTTTGCCTGATGCTGTTTGGGGCTGATAAAATTGAAAGAATGCATATTGTCTGTATGACTTGGGATACAATCTTGGATATGGAATTGCTTGCATACCTTATGCTGGGGTCAGTGTTTGTGGGATGGAGAGAGTGACACAATAGAGGGGTGTGAGGAATCTGGGAGCTGATCAAGGAAAAATAAATGCAGTAGTACACACAACTTTTATTGGAGATGCTTTCACAAGTTTGCAGGGAGGAGTCCCTCACAGCAGGACTCTTTCCAGAGGCTGAGGTACCAGGTTGCTACTCAGAGGGGGAGAAGGCACTGGAGAAGTTATTTATGTGTTTACATGAAGTCACACAGCAGCGCACTGGGTCAGACAGTTTCAAAGGGCAGTAGTATTGGGGATTTTCATAAGTTGGGGGTGTATCTATTGCTGGCTTATGTGGGTGAGATTTCCTAGACATGCAAGGCAAGCATTTTCTAAATGTCTAAAAAAATCTGCATCTTTGGGCTGTTTTGAAATAATTAAATGTGCAAAATTTGATTTTGGCACAGATCATTCAGAAATAAACCTGCTGTGCAGAAGTAAACAACACAGGGACTACTACGCAGAAGACCTATTTGGCTCATTTCTGTAACACTATTGCACATTCAGTAGACTTTGTTCTGTAAACTGTACTAGTCCAAATAGCCCAAACCTACAGTAATTTGGATGAGATCAGAGACACACAAAGGCCTATTTCCCGCCTGGACATGAACAGATGTAGATCAGAGACACACAAAACTAGTCCAAATAGCCCAAACCTACAGTAATTTGGATGAGATCAGAGACACAAAAAGGCCTATTTCCCGCCTGGACATGAACAGATGTTCTTTCAGATTAAAGGATAGAGCTATTCTTGGGAGAGAACTGAGATCAAACCACCTGCAAGGAGAGCTCTTCTAGTGGTAAGTTGGCTGCAGCAGATTCCTGAGCTCTGCAGCACCTGTGATTGAAGCCAGATGATTTTTCTAAATAACTACAGACTGTCATCCACTAGAGGATAAACTATAAACAAATATTCTGGTTAACAGGGCCCTTTTTGAGCAACTGCCAAACTTTTTCAAAGCAGCTGCACATTTTACTTTCCCAACAGCGATGGTTGAGGATTCCTGTAATAGACGGTGTTTTCCAGAGAAACAGAACCAACAAGATACATTTACAGCGAGAGATAGAAAGATACTTATTATGAGGGATTGGCTCACACAATTGCAGAAACTGAGAAGTTTCATAACATGCTCTCTGCAGCCTGGAGGCTCAGGAAAGACAGTGGTATAGTTCCAATCCAAGCCCAAAGGCCTGAGAACTAGGGCCAGTGGTGCAAGTCACAGTCCCTATCAGAAGGCCTGAGAACTGCAGGGCCAAGTTTGCAAGTCTCAGTGCAAGTCTGAATGTCTAAGAATCAGGTGTGATGATGCCTGAGGACTGTCTGAGGAGAGAATATACATGTCACAGGTCAAGAAAAGATAGTAAATTCATTCTTTCTTTATTTTTTTGCTATATTGGGACCCTCAAGGAATTGGATGATTCCTTCCCACACTGTTGAGGTCCACCTTCTTTACTCACCCTACCAATTCAAATGTTCATCTCTTCCAGAACATTCTCACAGACACACACTGAAATGTTTTACCAGCTTCTTCCAGAACA
>NW_007737190.1:38770-40030 GCF_000696425.1 Galeopterus variegatus
TTCTCACAGACACACACTGAAATGTTTTACCAGCTATCTTATCTGGGCATCAGTCAGCACAGTCATGTGATGCATAAAGTTAATTATCACAGTTCTGATCTCCCCATATCTTCACAAACACTTGGTATTTTTCAGTTGTTTGTTGTTGTTGTTGTTGTTGTTATTATTATTATTATTATTATTATTATTATTATTATTATTTTATTGTTATTATTGCCATCCTAGTGTATGTGAAAAGGGATCTAATTTTAGATTTTTTTTTTTTCCTTTTTCTCTTTTNGGGAATGAACATAGGAACCTGGGTCATGGGAAGGCCTGATTTTCCACAAATTCCTCACCTCGATAAAACCTTGGGCTCTTCTACATGAGGAATAGTAGCCATAGCTGAGTCACCAATGTGGTGCTGAGACTCAAATCAAGAAAGAACTGAGAATATCCAGATTCCAGAGTCAGAATTTGAGAGAACAGTCTCCAGACATTATTTCTCTCATTGAGAAAAAACAGACTCTAGGAGACGTTGGGCAATTTCTGAAACCATTTTCTGTGGGACTGTGCTTTCAGAGACAGGGCCATCACCTGTTCAGACCAAAATGGTAAGTGCACAGAGAACCTGGGCAACAAGATTTCTCTCATATATTCATTACTAAATCTCCACATGAAGTTGAGATATTTATGACTCTTCATGACCATCAATTTTTTCCTTGTAAAATGTGCAGATAAGAGTACAGTGTCTACCCATCTTCCTTAATTTCTGACATTTTGTGAGAAGCAGCAAGGACAGTCTAAGAGACCCTTCATCTTCCATAGGACCTGAATGAAGCTTGATTCTGTCTCTCACAACTTCCTTCTCAAGGTGGCAAAGGGAACAGAGAAACCTGACATAGATCTGACTTTGTGCCTCTGGAGGAAGCAGTTGTTTCCCAGGGAAGACAGGATGAAGGCAGATGAGGCTGGTGTTGGGGACTGAATCACTGTGATACCCACCGCTGCCTTGCTGTCAGAGATAAACTGCAAAATCTTCAGGCTTCAGCCTGCTGCTGATGAGAATGAGGTCTATTCCAGACCCACTGAACTGAACTGGGCTGGGATGCTGGTGGCCCTGGTGGATGCACCATAGATAAGGAGCTTGGGAGCCTGCCAAGGTTTCTGCTGGTACCAGGCTAAGGAGCTGCCAACACTCTGACTGGCCCTGCAGGCGAGGGTGGTTCTTTCCCATGGAGACAAAGGCAGGTAGTCTGGAATCTGCATTATCACAACATT
>NW_007737190.1:41365-42285 GCF_000696425.1 Galeopterus variegatus
TTGGGAACAAAATAGCAGCCTGTGGTCCCATGTTGCCTTTCTTCCCCCAATATGCCTGGATGTCACTGTTAGTGCATGATTGTATCTGGGTGAAATGAGAAATTGATCAGAAATTCATCTTCCAGACAAACATTTCTTTGCAGCTTAACAAGCTTCCCCAAAGGCCCTGGAGTAACCTCACTTTTTGTAACATTTAGTAAAGAACAACACTCAATTAGTCCCAGAAGAGTGAGTGAAAGGAAGACCACAACTGCACAGATGAGAACGATACAGGCTTTGACCCCTCAATTTGCTGACACCACCATTTCCCTGAAGGCAGAAGACGGTATTGCTATGTGGCAAGAACTCTTTACTGGGTTATCCTTTAATCTACACACCACTCCAATCTGCACATCCATCAGCCCAGACTCAGGACCAACTCTTCTTAACAATATTTGAAACCTCAGATATCAGTCTTGAGCTTAATGGGAACTAATCTAGGTTTCCTTGGTGAGTATTTGGTACAAGGAGCTTCCACTCTATAGGCTGAGCCGCTCTTTGGGTTACATTCCCCAATTCTGCACACCATTTCCTATAAACATGTTGCTTTCTCTAGACCTTTCTTTAGGTTTCAATGAAGCATTTTTATTAATGCTATTCCAAGTTCCAAATTAATCTTCATCCATTCAGGAATTGGAGCTTCATCCACAGCCAGATGTTTCCATCCACTTGGCCACACATTATCATGGCAGAGCCTAAAGTAAAACCATTTTGGCTGGGGATGGAACTACATCATTTCCAGATTGTGTCATATTGACCAAGTTATTTAACATCCCTTTGCCTCAGTTTCCATGTCTGTGAAACTATCATAATAATAGTATTTACCTTGTGGTTCAGTTTACAGTTTAAACAAAACAAAGCATTTTGATAAAGCATCCAAC
>NW_007737190.1:44101-44428 GCF_000696425.1 Galeopterus variegatus
CACATATTAGGAGGGACTGGGAAGTAGAAGAAAGGACTAGAGCAAGGGAAGAAGTGTTCAACCCCCAGGTAATGGCTGGAGGCATAGGGAGATGGTGTGCTTCACAGATTTGAACAGGTGTCATATCTTTGTCATGGTGGGAGAGATGCATTAAAATAGGCTCAATCCCAGAACAATTATTTTGTGGTAAAGAAACCATGTATTGCTTGTCAAATTGATTTTTTTTAAAAATTCAATACCCCTCTCATCTATTAATATTATTTTTTTTCTTTACACACATAGACTTGTGGAGAGCACATCCCACATTTGAACCCAAGACTTGTACTA
>NW_007737190.1:46347-46864 GCF_000696425.1 Galeopterus variegatus
TATAACAAGTGCTTATGACCCTGCCACACTGTCTTTTAAAGTGGTTGTACCATTTCACATTTCCACCAGGAATTTATGAGAGTTCCAGATGCTTCAAGCACTTAGTATTTTAAGAGTTCACTTAATTCACATTCAACAGTAACCAGAATACCTAGGGTTCATTAAGTCATGTTTTTATTACCATTTCCTTGTCATTTTTCTGTGCTTGACATGTTTTAGGATATTCAGAACTTATCTTCATTAAAATGTCCCATTGAAAGGAAGAAAGTAGTAGTGAATAAAAGAGCAAACATTGGGGAATGGGAGGGTGGATGTATGAATATCATATCAGTAGGATGAGGAATCAGGGAATGGAAATAAAGACCAGGATGCCTTTCATGGCTTAGTCTGGGCTTTTCCTGGAAAACAATATTGAGAGTGAGGCAGGAAGACTATGTCCCTACAGTGGCTAATTGCTCCTGTGCTGCTGCCATCTGGGTTGGAAAAGGAAACACTAGTGACCCTGTTGTTAACCACA
>NW_007737190.1:48715-49656 GCF_000696425.1 Galeopterus variegatus
AAATTTCCTGAGGGCTAAGTGTGATGTAGGAATTCAGGAGGGAGAGGGAACATTGTCAACAATATCATGAACTGTTTAATCTACTGCCTAATTCACCCGTATGTCTAGACATGAAAAATTCTGCAGAGTGGCCCAATACTGATCCTCAATAGCTAAATCCCAAGGTCAGAGGTTGTGGGAGAGGAAAAAGGAGTAGGAAACCACAATGAATGGTCCACAGCAAACACAATCAATCTTATTTACCTTTAGGTCCTTTCTTTCCCATCACCTTACATTTGATTAAAAAAAAAAAAAAATAGGATCCAGGAAGACAAGTCAGAGGGTGATTTGCTATTGGAGAAGCACTGCAATTCTTGTGCCCTGTTAATGTCCTATCTTCACAATAGTTTTCACTGATAAAGTTTGCTTCACTCCTTGTGTTTGTTGTCCTTATGAGTTGTGTGATTTCATGCTGGAGGGCACGCTTCTTCACAGAGGGAGCAGCGCACCTGGACACAGGAATATATCTGGGAGATTGTTTGACTTTGTGGGTGGCTGCAATTGAATATACATTTTCTAGAAAGTTTCCTATTAGACTTCCTAATAAATTGTTTGTTAAAATGTGTTGTGAATATGGCATCCCAAAGCGATTATTTATTTATGCACATTTGCTCATGTAATTAGNCTGACTCTGTGTCCATGTGTCTACATAGCTTATTGTAATAGGACAGAATAACATATTAGAAATAACATACTAAAGGCACACATAGGAATTAAATGTTGCTCTTATATGTTACTAGTGCTGTACATTTTATTATTTGTAAAGGGGCAGGGGGTCTTTATTTTTTGATGTGCTCTTCTCTAGATATCTTAACAAGCAGACTTCTTGGGAACTAGTACCTAAGATTAATAACTTGGAGAAAATATGTATAAATCAAGCTCTGAGAATTGAGATTTTTTTT
>NW_007737190.1:51488-53289 GCF_000696425.1 Galeopterus variegatus
TTATCCATAAAATCTTTGCCCAAACCAAAGTCTTGAAGGGTTTCCCCTAACTTGATTCTTGCATACAGTGACAGATAGGGGTCTAGTTTCATTCTTATGAATATGGATATCCAGTTTTCCCAGGAACATTTTTTTGAAGAGCTATCCTTTACCTAATATATGTTCTTGTCATCTTTTTAAAAAAGAGTTGGCTGTAGATATAAGATTTAATTCTGGATTTCCTATTCTTTTTCATTTGCCTATGCGTCTCTTCTGGGCCAGTATCATACTGTGTTTATTACTGTAGCTTTGTAATATATTGTCAAATCAGATAGTATGATGCCTCTAAGATTTATTCTTTTTTAATCTTTGATGGCTGAGCTGAGAGTTTCACATTTTTCCTTTTCTACCATGAGGCACTGTAGTTGAGTGATTATGTGATGGTTCATCTATGCTTTTTTGCTTTGTACTTTTGAAGACATGGAAGGTTTCTCCTTTGGCAGGTCCATTTGTAAAGTATTATACTTAGGGAAGAAAAGAAAAAAGACAATGAGAGAGAGAGAGAGAGACTGGTAATACTCTCAGTGTGGATTGACAATTCATCTAAGTTGCAAATGTCAAGTCCATGAAGCATAAAATGATTTATTATGGGATATTGAATTGCTCACAAATTGTTGAGATGTCTGGAACAGGCTCCAGACAAAGCTTCAAGAAACAATGTTAAGAATCTCACTGCTGAAGCAGCCTGTGGAAGGAGCCCCTGATGCTTGTAGCTTCACATTAAGGCTGGCTCCTCCAGAGAAGGGAACTGCTCCTCTCACTACCTTCACCAGTACAGCAGCCCTGCCACTAGGCTATGAAAGATCTGACTTCTTGGACGGCAGTCCTACCTGTGTTTTTCACATTAGCATTTCAGCCCCACACAGATTCAACTGTTTTCGTGGGTGCAGGGGATATTTCAGTACCAGTACACCCTTCCTATCATAAGTGTATATCTCCCCACACTTGAATTCCTAGGCATTAGTAACATGAACGGCAATGTTCTACCACTTAACATAATGCAAAGAATTTCTTTACAAATAACAGTATATTTTCCTCTACAAAAAAGTAGGGAAACTCAAATCTATTCTGTTCAGCAACATCTAGGAAAAATTGACCTTCCTTCCTGAGTCACAGGTCTGTCTGGATACATTTAACCTGTGATCTAAATTATAAAGATAACCCAACATGGGTTTTTGATTGAAAAATAATTAAAGGAATAGAGAGTAAAGAAAATTATCTAACAAACATAATTATACACACGACCCATGCAGTTATTGCAGCTCAGTTTTCTTCATATTCCTTCCATGCACTGGCTTTCAGCAGGTTTTTCTGTCTACGAGGGTCTGAACAGCACAAACAACTTTTCTATGACACCTGGATCCCACCCACACATTGGATGAGGTCCACTGTAACCAACTGGACACCAATTGTTAGTCTGATCCCTAATGTGTGGTGCAATATTAGAGGTTCAGGAAGGGTCATTCTTCTTAGCAGGTTGGATTCCCAGAATTGCCAGTGGCCATGTGAGCCTGGGTGAGTTGAAATTCACATTATTGAGCCCACGCATGGCCCTCCATGACACTGGTTCATGAGACTCATTGGGACCACTGGGAAAGATGACTGGCTGATGTCTATGTATTGGATCATCTTAGTTACTCAGATAGCCTTCTCAGTAATGCCCTTTAAATGGGTATTTACTTGAAAAGCATTTATTTTCACGCTTAGCACATTTTTGAAATGTCCACACATAGGTCTCACAAAAAATTCTTCTAAGGCCTGA
>NW_007737190.1:54977-55841 GCF_000696425.1 Galeopterus variegatus
GACTTTTCTCTGCTGTCTTGGGGTATTTTTGTCATAAAATATGAAAAAATATATTCATTTGTCTGTCAAGAGAATGATATGTATTTCATTCCTTCACTTTCTGTTTAGTCTACGACTGAATGAAGGTTTTTTCTATGATCCCACACTTACTGGTGATACTCGGAAGCACATTTAAGAGTACTCTGGTCCATCCCTAACTAGCAAAATTCTGAGAGTTAGGACAATAGTGACATTGTTGGGTGTATTAGTCCATTTTCCATTGCTTATAACTAAATGCTCGAACCTGGGTAGTTTATAAAGAAATGAGATTTATTTCTTAAGGTTTCAGAGTCTAGGAAATTCAATGTCCAGGGGACACATCTGGTGAGTGACTTCTTAGTAGGAACTCTCTCCAGAGTCCTGTGGTGACACAGGACATCACATGGTGAGAATGACAGGAGTGCCTTCGTGTGCTTTCCTTATAAAGCCATCAGTACACATCCAGATAATCCACTAAACCATTAACCCATTATTCTATCAATGGTTTAATCCAATCATGAGTACAGAGTTAATTCAATTACCTCTCAAAGGCCCNCAAGGAACTCAAACAATAGTATAAAAAAATAACTTGATTGGGCCGGCCCCATGGCGCACTCGAGAGAGTGCGGCACTGGGAGCGCTCCTGCCGCGTGTTCGGATCCTATATAGCGATGGCCGGTGCGCTCACTGGCTGAGCGTGGTGCAGGCGACACCAAGCCAAGGGTTACGATCCCCTTGCTGGTCACAAAAAAGGACCAAAAAAATAAATAAATAAAAACGATTTAAAAAATGGGCAAAGAAGCTAAATAAGCATTTCTCAAAGGAAGATATACAAATGGCCAGCAA
>NW_007737191.1:0-6508 GCF_000696425.1 Galeopterus variegatus
TTTTAGAGTTTATACTTCAGTGTCACCTCAAAGAAGGAGGGGCCCAGAGAGGGTCATGTGTATGGGGAGAGGCAAGTAGGAATGGGAGGGCTTGAGTGCACCCCTCCTGATATCCTGAAACAGCACCATTGAGAGCTTTCCCTCTCCTTAGGGTCTCACCTTCTTCTGCCCTCAACCCAGGGGCAATGAAAGGGAGAAGCCACATCCTGGGACAGGGAGAAGGTGGGATTCAGAGGTACTGCCCAATCTTGGGAGATGTTCCCTGGCTTTCTCCACCTCCTGAAGCCTAGGTGGGGCGGTGGTTGGGGTGTCAGGCTGGGGGTGGGGGTGGAGGAAGCCAGAGGACATTTCCTGTTCTGGCAGACTGTGCTGGCCTGATAAATGTCCCGTGGGGAGAGGCAAGTAGGAATGGGAGGGCTTGAGTGCACCCCTCCTGATATCCTGAAACAGCACCACTGAGAGCTTTCCCTCTCCTTAGGGTCTCACCTTCTTCTGCCCTCAACCCAGGGGCAATGAAAGGGAGAAGCCACATCCTGGGACAGGGAGAAGGTGGGATTCAGAGGTACCGCCCAATCTTGGGAGATGTTCCCTGGCTTTCTCCACCTCCTGAAGCCTAGGTGGGGCGGTGGTTGGGGTGTCAGGCTGGGGGTGGGGGTGGAGGAAGCCAGAGGACATTTCCTGTTCTGGCAGACTGTGCTGGCCTGATAAATGTCCCTGGGGCACTAGGTGACCCCAGAGAGGGTGCAGCAGGGCCTTGCTGGCTGCCCAATGTTTGGGGGCAGAACCCACCTCTTGGTCTCCCCAGGGCCTCAGAGCCTTTGCTCCCTACTTCCCATGGGCTTCTTTGCCTCTAGCAGGTTGAGTGTCGTGAAAGGGTGGCAGGCTGCCTGCCAGGCAATGTGTGTTGGAATCCCCTCAACGCTCTGTGCCCTCCTGGGCAGGGGCTCTGGGCTCCAGGAGCAGTTGTTGCTGTGGGTGGGAAAGACAAATGTTCCCTGTGATCTGGAGTCAACCCCTGAGGCCGCTTTGGAGGAGGCATCCCTCTCCCAAGGGGTGAGACTTCCTGCCCAAACATCTGTGATCTGGAGCGAGGCCGCCTTGGAGGAGGCATCCCTCTCCCAAGGGGTGAGACTTCCTGCCCAAACATCTGTGATCTGGAGCAGGGGAGGGTGGAGGCTCTGGACTGGCTCATTTTAACTTCATTTACTACAATTTAAAAAATCCTCCCCATGCTTGGGCAGATAGGATTCTCACAGGTAGGTAAAGGCTTTCTTTGCATATGGGCCTGACAATTAAAAGGGAAGTGTTAGCTTCCTTGAGTTACATTGTTATCTAGGATGATTTGATAGAAGAGAGGCTGATGAGCCCCAATATCTGGTCCCACAACTCAGAGCTAGGATTCTCAGCTGTTCAAGATCCTGTATTTCTCACCAACTTGGTAGAGCCTTGAGAGTCCCTTAGGATGGACCTGCTTGAATGAAGGAACACCAGGTACAAGCTTCAAGGCCGTTTCCAGGTTGCCTTAGCAGGCACTCAGGTAGACTCAGTTGTGTTCTGGACTTAGGGTCCTGAGATGCAGACCCATCCTCACTGGGGTGGCAATGGAGCTAACACTGGGAAGTGTGGAGATAGCTGCCTCCATGTGTTTGCTGCAGGGACTTGGGGGGTGGGGTGCCAGGATGTACCAGGCTGAACTATTCCTGCTCCATATTGTCCTTGTCCCTCACCTGGCTGCAGGATTTGGGGAAATCCTAGAGACTGCCAGAGCTAGGAACTCCCATCCCCAGAAGCCCTGGATGTGAAGGCCCCTCTTTGTGGAAGGTGGTTCATCCTCTGGCCACCCAGGCTCCCAGAAGCTCTGGTTGACCGAGAGAGAAGTGCCCAAAGATTCCCCCTACTTATACCCTGCAGTCCATGCCTGGGGCCTCCCGAGTCTCCCTGGTGATGATTAATAATTGCTTCCTGCCCAGAGCTTATCAGCTCTGGATTTCAGGGTTGTCACAATCTGATCAATTGCTCTTCATCCATGCCTGGCACATAGTAAGCACTTGTTAAATGGTATGGCCTGGGCCAAGGCCTGGGAGGGGACCACCTTTCTGCAGCCTGGCTGCCCTCGTGGCCAGAAAACCTCCCTGGCCCAGTCCCCTCCCTGGCTCATGGCTGCAGCTGAATGCTCTGGCTGACAGTTTCCTGCTTGGAGCCTCCGGAGCAGCCACCTCTCCCCTGAGAAGCCCTTTTGTTTAGGCTCCCATGATGCCCCCCTGCCCAGCTCATGAGGCAGGCTCCCCCTGCAGCTTCTTGTGGCAGGCGGTCCTGACGCTTTGGAGCTGGTGTTCTTCTTTCCTAACAATAATAGTAATAAAGTAGCAGCAGCCACTTGTTTCTTGAGTCCAGTAACAAGCACCCTACAGACATCTGTTCTTCAAATGCTCCTAGCGAATGCCAAGAAAAGAACGTTAGCCCATTTTACAGGTAGGGACACTGAGGCTCAGAGAGGGAAGCCCTCTCCTTTGCATCCCATGGCGAGGAAGGGGCAAAGGCAGGATGTGAACCCAAGTTTGGGTGATAGCTCCAGGGGTCATCTGGGTGGGTCTCAGTGGCTTTCTTGGAGCCCCACTGTCTTTATGTCAGTCCGTGGGAGTTGGGAACATGACTCCAGAGACTGTGGAATGGCAGCCCACCTTCTCCAAGGCCAGGAGTTCATTCATTCCTACAGAGACTAATATTTTTGGAGCACCTCCTCTGAGCAGGCCCTGGGGAGTCAGCAGGAATAAGACGGACTCTCAGCCCTCAGGGGGCGCACATCCCGGGGAGAAGAGAGATGGACTGTAAGTGATATCGCTCAGGTTTAGCCAGCGTTTGTTAGCAGAGTGAGCAGTGATCTAATCCCAGCTCTGCCCCTCACTGGGCAAGCCACTTCTCCCGTTCCCGCTTTCCAGTCTATAAAATGGGCATAATGATAAGACTTCCCCCTCCAGTGGATATGTGCCAAGTGTTTAGCACAGAGCAGGGCAGGTAGAAAGCCTGAAATAGTATCATTTATTATCATTTTTGTTTTCTTATTTTCACCCTGTGTTGGTTTTCCTGACCACTTGGTGGGTTTGGGACCTGGACAGAGTTACTGATGACTCTAGACTCCAGCAGGAGTTGAATGAGACCCTTATAGCCCCTCTTCTGGATCTTATTCATTTGATAAACATTCACTGAGAAGTGAGTCCTCCTTGTGGTGTGCATTGGGCACAGATCAGGCATTTTGGGAGTGCCTCCTGGGTGGGGGTTTCCAGTAATCACTAGCTGTGGGACCTCTGTGTGCTTCAGTTTTTCCATCTGTAAAATGGGAGCAATAATTGGAGCTACTGCCTAGGGCTGTTGTGAAGCTTGGGAGAGTTAATGCTTTGCAAAAGTAGTTACAAAAATGCCTTGTGTATAGCAAGTGCTCAGTAAACATCACTGTTCTTATGGGGGGAAGTGCAGTGGGGGGCACGGCAAGGAGGTCTCCCAGCCATTGCCCAGACAGCAAGGGAGCTTGGATTGTGTGCAGCAATTCTGAGGAAGGTTCCTGCCAGGGTTTGGCCCTGCAGTTGGGCTTCAAGACTCCGACATATGGGGGCGGACAGGGACAGGTGTTCCAGGCAAAGGAACAGGCATGGACAGAGGCCCAGGGTGCCCAGAAGGTAGGTTGGCTCAGGGGAGGTGACCACTGAGTGATGCTGGCTGCCAGGCCTCTGCTGGAAGAGCCAAAAGTTGCAAATCCAACTGATCTCTTGCATTCATATGTTCGTTCATTCATTCAGCAGGCATTCATTGAGCTCCTTCTGTGTGCTAGGAACTGGAGACAGGGCAGGGAAAGATTCCTGGCCTCATGGAGCTCACAATCTGGTGAGGAAGTGGCCACTAATAACATCATCATAACTGTTGGACATAGTGTGTGACCAGTGTGCTAAAGGACAAGCTCAGGACCCAACTTGGTTGGTGAGCACAGGGGGGGCTTCTGTTATGTGTGACTGGAAGCAGACAGCAGACAGTGCAGGGGGAATGGCTGACGCCAACACCCAGAGGCAGCTGGTGTGGCTGGGGAGGTCACATGGGTTGTGTAGGTGGGGCAGGAACCTGGGTCTGGAATCAGTGCTCTCTGGGCACCTGTATCA
Organism: Galeopterus variegatus; assembly: GCF_000696425.1. Taxonomy (NCBI): domain Eukaryota; kingdom Metazoa; phylum Chordata; class Mammalia; order Dermoptera; family Cynocephalidae; genus Galeopterus; species Galeopterus variegatus. The sequence continues at coordinate 4,149 of NW_007737191.1, forward strand.
AGGCCTGGGTGTGGGGGACTGTGGTGCTGACAAAGGACAGATGTGGCCCCTTTCCTTCCCTTCTGCTTGACAGCTTTGACTGAGTACATACTGTGTACAATGTGCTTACTGTGTACAAGTGCTGAGGACTGCAGGCACAAAGGTGCGGAACATTTGTGATGTGCAGAAATGCTACCTGTATGTCAAGCATCTTCCCAGTGAGTACAGAGGCACCTATTTGCACTGTCTGGGCTGTCCTGCTGTGATTAGCTGTAGGGTCACCACCATGGCCAGGAAATGGCAGGGGAACCCTTGTCATTGCTGCTGCCCTGTAGGTATGCCCAGCATGATGGGGCCACACAGAGAGAAGGAGATTCAGAGAGGTCCAGTCAGAAGTGAGAGCAACATAGCTCATATGTAGCCCCTTTGGAATGTGAACCCTCAGAGAGCAGGGATTTTTGTCTTGTTCACCATGTATCCCAGGACTTAGCCCAGTGCATGGCGCACAGTAGGCCCTCAGTAACATTGGGGGGGGGAGGGAATGGATGGAGGTGGCATTGGTACCCAGTCCCACGTGGTTCTGTGTATTGTGCTCCTAACCACTGCCCGGTGAGGGTCACTGGAGTGGCACTGTTCCTTCAGGGTGTATGTATCATGAGTCTCTTTGTGCCTGGCTTTGTGCTGGAGTGGGGAGAGCATTTCTCATTCTCCATCCTGAAGAGCAGGCATGGATATGTGGTTCCCAGCAGAGGCCCAGGCCCAGGCCCAGCCAGGCTTAGGAAGGAAGGATGTCGGTACCGATGGGTAACTATAGAGGGCCGAGCTGTTCAGCACCGTGGACAGCAGAGTGGTGGGGGGCTTAGTGCCATTTTGATTGGTGTCTAAGAAAGGCCCCTTGGGCAGTGGGAGGGGAAGGGAGCCCCAGCTGGGACCAGCAGACAAAGGTTGCTTGTCCTGAAAGTCCCCCATCAGAACAGGAAATACCTTTGTGCCCCTTGTGAGTCTTGTTCATTTATTCCTTTTTGTTTTTGTTTTATACTTATTTTTGTAGTCACCAATAATATATTCTCATTGTAACATTTAACTAACAATAATAGCAGCTAGTTCTTATTAAGCTTTCCCTGGATTCTAAGGCCTTTATATCTATTAATTCAATTAATCCTTATAACACTCCTATGGGGTAGGCATGATCATTGTCCCATTTTATGGATGGGGAAACTGAGGCAGAGAGAAATCAAGTAATTCATTCAAGGTCACCCAACTAGTAAGTGGTCATGCTGGGATTTGAACCCAGGCTCCAGAATCCGTGTCCCTAACCATGTTTTCTAGACATAAGTAGTAGCAGTCTTCCTTGACAGTAATTACTCCCCTCTGCACCTCCTTTCTAGTTCCTTCCCAGAGTTCACCACTGTTTCAGGACAGGTTAGCTTCTGCCAGACCTTTCCTGCACATCATTTACCAGCATTTAAATATGTTTATGTACATATAGAAATGGGTAGTTTAGTTTATATAAGTAGGATCATACAGTTTGTGTTGTTTTCTAGTTCCTTCCCAGAGTTCACCACTGTTTCAGGACAGGTTAGCTTCTGCCAGACCTTTCCTGCACATCATTTACCAGCATTTAAATATGCTTATGTACATATAGAAATGGGTAGTTTAGTTTATATAAGTAGGATCATACAGTTTGTGTTGTTCTGTGGTTTGTTTTTTTGCTTAATGTGTGCCTTAGAGCTCTCTACTGGAGGTGGTAGAATAGATCTTCCTCATCTCTCCAACTGCCGCGGAATATTCCAGCCTATAGATGTACTGCAGTTTATTTCACTAGTCTCCAAATAATGGGCATTTAGATTGTATCTAATTTTTCCATATTATAAACACTGCAGCCAGGAATTGTCCTGTACGTGCCTCTCTGTGCATAGTAGTAAATATTTCTCTTGGATACTTAAAAGTGGGATTACTGAGTCTAAAATGGATCCTGCCAAATTGTCCTCCGAAAAGGCCATACCCCTCACAGAACCAGCAGTGCTGTAGGGGAGTGCCCACTTCACTGCATCTTCACCAGCACTGGAGATTATCAGTCATTTTGGCTTTTTGACGTTGTGCCGGGTGGATTGCCTGGCTCGTGGTGGTGTTTTGGGGACGTCGTCTTCTCACCTGTGTGCTCACCCCTCTGTTGCCCACCCGGCATCGTGTCTTTCAGCCTGGCCGCCCCACCTCGGTCTCCGCCATGAACGGGCCCACCCTGCAGCCTTCCTCTGCGTCGTCCTCCTCGGCGTCCTCAGCCTCCCTGCCCACAGCGGCGTCCCCGTCCCCGCGGGGCTGGAGCGAGTTCTGCGAGCTGCACGCGGTGGCTGCAGCCCAGGAGCTGGCCCGCCAGTACT